>NW_012102887.1:1648371-1649238 GCF_000951045.1 Mandrillus leucophaeus
GAGCGAAACCCCGTCTAAAAAAAAAAAAAAAAAATTAACTGGGTGTGGTGGCGCACACCAATAGTCCCAGCTACTCGGGAGGCTGAGGCAGGAGAATCACTTGAATCCAGGAGGTGGAGGCTGCAGTGAGCTGAGATCATGCCACTGTATTCCAGCCTGGGTGACAGAGTAAGACTCCGTCTCAAAAAAACAAAACAAAACAAAAAAAACTGGTAGATACCGAAGGCCAACTTTTTGCACCCGTGGAATCCTCAGGGCCTGCTGTGGGACTTGAGCATCACGGATTTTGGTATCTCCAGGATTCCTGGAACCAGTCCCCTGCCAGCACCTGCAGATGACTATATTTTCTCCATCGCACTGTTTTTGCACCTTTGTCAAAAATTAGTTAGGGTTATTTGTGTGGTTCTATTCCAGAGTTCTCTATTCTGTTATATTGATCTATGTTTCTATCCCTCCACCAATACCACACAGTCATGGCTATCGAATAAGTCTTGAAATCAGGCAGATGGATTCCTTCCACTTGATTCTTCTTTTTCAAAATTGTTTTGGCTATTCTAGTTCCTTTCCCTTTCCATAGAAATTTTAGAATAATCTTGCCTACATCTAAAAAATCTTGCATGGGTTTTTTTTTTTTTTTTTCTGAGACAGAGCCTAGCTCTCTCACCCAGGCTGGAGTACAGTGGTGTGATCTCAGCTCACTGCAAGCTCCGCCTCCTGGGTTCACACCATTCTCCTGCCTCAGCTTCCCAAGTAACTGGGATTGCAGGCACCTGCCACCATGCCCGGCTAATTTTTTGTATTTTTAGTGGAGACGGGGTTTCACCGTGTTAGCCAGGATGGTCTCGATCTCCTGACCTCATGATCCAC
>NW_012102887.1:1654348-1657281 GCF_000951045.1 Mandrillus leucophaeus
GCTAATTTTTGAATTCTTTGGTAGAGACAGGGTTTCACCATGTTGGCCAGATTGGTCTCGAACTCCTGACCTCAAGTGATCCAACTTCCTTGGCCTCCCAAAGTGCTGGGACAGGCGTGAGCCACCATGCCCAGCCAAAGCTCTAAATCTTTAAAAGAAACATTGTTAGTCAAAGTGTTCTCAGATGTGATATAAATAGCAATGCTTTACATAAGAAAAAATTGACAAATTAGACTTTATCAACATTAAAATTTTTGCTCTATGAAAGACACCTTTAAGAAATTCACAAGAAAGAGAAAAAAGAGGAAGTATTTGCAAATCACATATCTGACAAGGGACATCTAGATAGACTATACAAAGAACTCTCAAAATTCAACAGTAAGAAAACAATCAATATTTTTAAAATGGGAAAAATATTTGAGCAAGTGCTTCACCACAGAAGATACACACCTGGCAAATAATCGTATGAAAAGATCTTCAAATTATTCACAATTAGAAAAATTCTAATTAAACTACAATGAGACCGGGCCTGGTGGCTCATGCCTGTAATCCCAGCACTTTGGGAGGCTGAGGCGAGAGGATCACTTGAGGTCAGGGGTTCAAGACCAGCCTGGCCAACATGGTGAAACCCTGTCTCTACTAAAAATACAAAAATTAGCCGGGCGTGGTGGCCCGGCTTAGGAGGCTGAGACAGGAGAATCACTTGAATTCAGGAGGCAGAGGTTGCAGTGAATCGAGATCGTGCCACTGCACTCCAGCCTGAGTGACATGAGCGAGACTCCGTCAATAAGTAAATAAATAAATAAATAAATAAAATAAAACTACAATGAAATACCACTGTGTACCATTTAAAATGGCTAAAAATAGAATAAAAACCTGGCAATGCCATGTACTGGCAAACATGTGGAGCAATTGGAACTCTCATTCAGTCACTATGGGAAAAGCCTGGCAGAGTGTCTTATAAAGTTAAACAACACTTAACCTACAACTTAGTGATCACACTTCTACATTTTTACCCAAGTGAAATGAAAATCTATGTTTATACCAAAACTTGTATGCAAATGTTTATAGCAACTTTATTCATAATTGTAAAAAACTGAACACAGTCTCTCAACAAACTGTGGTCTATGGCAAAATTTAATATTTCTTAAGAATAAAAACAGAACTATTGATTTATGTAACAACTTGGATGGATCTCAAGAACATTATGTTAAGTAAAAAAAAAAAAATCAGTGTAAAAAGGTAGCATCCCATATGATTCCATTTATATGACATTTTGGAAAGGGGTATAGTAACATCTTACAGATCAGTGATTGCCAGAGAGAAGAGGCGTCTGAAAAAAGGGTGAACTTTGACTATAAAGACACAGCACAAGGAAATTTGAGGGTGTATGTGATGCAACTGTTCTGTGTCTTGATTGCGGTGGTAGTTACACAACCGTATGCATTTCTCAAAACTCACAGAACTGTACACCAAATTTACTGTGTATGACTAAAAAGTGGAGAAAAAAATGTACGTGACTGTGGCCATACTATATTCATCTTTCTGCAACTTTTTTATTCACTCAACATTTTTTAAATTCCCAGATCTATTTATGTCTTTAACATTTTTAATAAAAATATGTATTCTAAGTGGAGAGACTATTAGGAACAAGAGTTTAGAAGTGATATGACCTTAGCGTCATCTAGGCAATGGATTCCAGAATGAAAAATGTCATTAAATGGAGTAGGTTCCAGTTAATCCTCTGGGAACATTGCTTTGATATAAAGGTTGACAGAGGTTATCCATCACTAGCCATTGACTCTGATCTTCAAGGCTGTTACTCTCAAAGTGAATTCTTTCAGAGACATCAGCTACGTCAACAGTAAGTAAAGAACAAGGGGGAAATTAGGCACTACGTTCTCTCTAATTTGTTTTGTTGTTGTTGTTGTTGTTTTGTTTTTGAGACGGAGTCTCCCTCTGTCACCCAGGCTGGAGTGCAGTGGCACCATCTTGGCTTACTGCAACCTCTGTCTCCTGGGTTCAAGTAATTCTCCCACCTCAGCCTCCCGAGTAGCTGGGACTACATGTGTACACCACCATGGCTGCCTCATTTTTGTATCTTTAGTAGAGATGAGGTTTCACCATGTTGGTCAGGCTGGTCTTGAACTCTTGACCTCAGGTGATCCGCCCACCTCAGCCTCCCAAAGTGCTGAGATTACAGGCATGAGCCACCGCTCCTGGCCACATTTGTTTTTGTCCAGTCCTGTAAGAATCAAAAATTTTTAAATACATGCTGCCATGAAAAAAGAACGAGGTAATTTTCAGTCCTGTTCTATCAACTAAATAGTGGGTGACATTGACCAGGTGTTTAACCACTCAGAGTTGCTTTCCTCTTCCATAAAAAGTTGTGTTGTTTTAGATCATTTTAAGTCTCTTTCTAGCTATAAAATATTATATGATATTAATCAAACCTCTGAAGCATTTCAGTGTCCATTCAACCACCTAACAGGTCTCAGGAACTCATCTAGGTGCCCTGGATACAAATATGTATAGGAAAGAGTCCCAGGTTTAGTGGGAGCAACAGCACAGCCATATTCAATGGTATGATCAATGGGGGAGGACCCAGAAGAGAGCAATTCATGACCAATGTGGGAGTCAGGGAAGGACACAAAGGATGAGACGCCAAATAAGCATCCGGATACACACAACCTCCAAAATTCACTGTTGCTTCTCTGTTCTCCACATCTTATTTTGTTTGAAAAAGACAACAGGAGGCCTTTCCTCTGTTTCCACTGGTCTATCAGTGCATGTAAATTAACAGGAAGCTAGACTCTCAGTCATGTTTAATATTCAAATATGTGTCCCCCAAAGTCTACATTTCTTATTTAATAAAACATAAAATGAAGGCATCTGATAGCAGAGGGCCTTGTGCTTCAGTAAATGTAAAGATG
>NW_012102887.1:1658331-1667171 GCF_000951045.1 Mandrillus leucophaeus
GTGGATCACTTGAGGTCAAGAGTTTGAGACCAGCCTGACCAACATGGTGAAACCCTGTCTTTACTAAATACAAAAAAATTAGCCAGGCATTGTGGTGCATGCGTGTAATCCCACCTACTTAGGAGGCTGAGGCAGGAGGATCACTCGAACCTCAGAGGCGGAGGTTGCAGTGAGCTGAGATTGCACCATTGCACTCCAGCCTGGGCAACAAGAGTGAAACTCCGTCTCAAAAGAAAGAATAAAGAGGAGGGGGAGCTTGCGGTGAGCCCAGATCACGCCACTGCACTCCAGCCTGGGTGACAGAGAGAGACTCCGTCTCAAAAGAAAAAAAGAAAGAAATGTGATCCCAAATGTTGAAGGTGGGGCCTGGTGGGAGGTGTTTGGGTCATGAAGATGGATTCCTCATGAATGGCTCGGTGCACTCCCCATGGTAATGAATGAGTTCTTGCTCTGTTAGCTCACATGAGAGCTGGTTGTTTTAAAAAAGTCTGGAACACACCCCGCTCCACCCACCTTCTTGCTTTCTCTGTCACCATGTGACATGCCTGCTCCCTCTGTGGCATCCACTGTGGGTAAAAGCTTCCTGAGGCCTCACCAAAAGCAAAACAGATGCTAGTGCCATGCTTGTACAGCCTGCACAACCATGAGCCAAATAACCTCTTTTTAAAATAAACAACCTTGTCTTGGGTATTCCTTTATAGCGACATAAAATGGAGTAATACAGAAAATGGTACCAGGAGTAGGGTGTTTGTTGCTATAAAGTTACCTGAACATGTGGAAGCACCTTTGGAACTGGGTAATATTGTAGAAGTTCAAAGAGTTTGGAAGGCTCAGAAGAAGACAGGAAAAGAAGGAAAAGTTTAGAACTTCTTAGAGACTGGTTAAATGAATGTGACTAAAATGTGGATACAAATAGGGATAGTGAAGGCCAGGCTAATGAGGACTCAGATGGAAATGAGAAATTTGTTGGGAACTGGAGTAAAAATCACATGTGTTATGCCTTAGCAAAGAGCTTGGCTGCAATGTGTCCATGCCCTAGGCATTTATGGAAGGTTGAATTTAAGAGTGATGATGTAGGTTATCTGGCAAAAGAAATTTCTAAGCAGCAAGGTGTTTAAGAAGTGATGTGGCTGTTTTTAATAACCTATGATCGATGTGGGAGCAAAGGAATGACATAAAGTTGGAACTTTTAATGAAAAGCAGAACATAAAAATTTAGATAATCTGCAAATTTAGATAATCTGCATCTGCCATGTGGTAGAAAAGGAAAAAGTGTTTTCAGGAGAGGAATTGAGGTGGGCTGCAAAGCAACCACTTGCTAGAGTAATTTGTATGACTAAAAGGGAGACAAGTACTTTTCAGAAGGCATTCAGAAGTTTTCAGGACAGTCCCTTCCATTACAGACTCAAAGGCCTAGGAGAAAAGAACGGTTATAGGGATCAGGCTCAGGGCCCCACTTCCCTGTGTCACCAGAAGAGGCTGCTGCCCACGTCCTGGCTGCTCCAGCCCCAGGTCCAGCATGGCTGAAAGGACCCTAGGCATAGAACTGGCTGCTGCTTTGGAGAGCACAAGCCTTAAGCCTTGGCAGTTTCTATGTGGTGGCAAGTCTGCAGGCACACGTAATGCAAGAGTAAAAGAGGCTTGGCAGCTTCCCCTTAGATTTTAGAGGATCTCTGGGAAAGCTTGGGTGTCCAGGCAGAAGTCTGCCTCATGGGTAGAGCCCATACAGAAAGCCTCTACTAGGTCAATGTAAGGGAAATGTGTAGTTGGAGCCCCCACACAAGAGTCCTCACTGGGGCACTTCCTAGTGCAGTTATGGGAAGGGGGCTGCTGTCTGCCAGACCCAAGAATGGTAGAGCCACCAGTGGCTTGCACCCTAAGCCTGGAAAGCTGCAGACATTCAACTCCGACCCATGAGAGAAACCCCCTCTGCCGTAGGGGGCTGTACCCTACAAAGCCACAGGGGCAGAGCTGGCCAAGGCACTGGGAGCCCACTCCTCACACCAGTGTACCCTGGTTGTGGGACGTGGAGTCAAGGATTATTCTGGAGCTTTAAAGTTTAATGTCTTCCCTGCTGGGCTTTGGACTTGTGTGGGGCCTATTGTCCCTTTCTTTTGGCCAATTTCCCTTTTGGAATGGGAATGTTTACCCAGTGCCTGTACCGCCATTGTATCTTGGAACTTGTTTTTTATTTTAGAGGCTCATAGGTAGAAGAAACTTTCCTTGAGTCTTAGATGAGACTTTTGACTTTTGATTGAGTTGATGCTGGAACTAGTTAAGACTTTTGATTGAATTGATGCTGGAACTAGTTAAGACTTTTGATTGAGTTGATGCTGGAACTAGTTAAGACTTTTGATTGAGTTGATGCTGGAACTAGTTAAGACTTTTGAGGACTATTAAGAAGGGATGACTGTATTTTGAAACATGAGAAGAACATAATATCTGAAGGACCAAGGGTGGAATGATATGATTTGGATGTTTCATGCCCTGCAAATATGTTGAAATGTGATCCCTAATGTTGGATTTGGGGCATGGTAGGAGTGTTTGGGTCATGGGAGTGGATTCCTTAATGAATGACTTCATGATGTCCTCAACAGTAATGAGTGAGTTCTCACTCTATTAGTTCACGTTAGAGCTGGTTGCTTAAAAGAGCCTGGAACCTCCTCCTCTCTCTCTTACTTCCTCTCTCACCATGACATGCCTGCTCCTCCACGCCTTCTGCCATGAGTAAAACCTTCCTAAGGCCTCACCAGAAGCTGAGCAGATGCTGATGCCATGTTTGTACAGCCTGTAGAACTGTGGGCCAAATAATCCTTTTTTCTTTATAAATTACCCAGTCTCAGGTATTCCTTTATGGCAATGCAAAATGGACTAATACAATTATGAAGGGGAAAATAGCAATTTTAAGGTGGGGAAAGACGGCAGGCACTACCTTAACTGAATGATCAAAGGTACGCTTACAGCAACGTGACTAGTAAACAGCATGTAACTCCTGATGAGATTCACGGAGAAGAACGCAGCACTACTCCTCTGGTATTCCTGCCAAAAGTTGACAACCTAAACATGGTAATGAGGAAACACCCACAAGCCTGAGTTAATTGAAGAACAATCTACAAAATAACTGTCCTGTACTCTTCAAAAATGTCAATGTCATGAGAAAGAAAAATAGAGTCAGAAAATTATTCCATATCCCGGGAGACTAAAGAGACAAGATGACTGAATTCAAATTTTAGATTGTTTTTGCTATGAAAGACATTGTTGGAAAAATCTTAATAAGGTCTGTAGATTAGACAGTAGCATTGTTTCAGAGTTAATTTCTTTCTTTCTTTCTTTCTTTTTTTTTTTTTTTGAGATGGAGTTTTGCTCTTGTTGCCCAAGTTGGAGTGCAATAGTGCAATCTCAGCTCACTGCAACCTCCACCTCCCAGGTTCAAGTGATTCTCTTGCCTCAGCCTCCCAAGTAGCTGAGATTACAGGCACCTGCCACCATGCCTGGCTAATTTTTTTGTATTTTTAGTAGTAATGGGTTTCACCATGTTGGTCAGGCTGGTCTCAAGCTCCTGACCTCAAGTGATCCTTCCTCCTCAGCCTCCCAAAGTGCTGGGATTACAGGTGTGAATCACTGCACCCGGCCTCATTTATTGATTTTGTTAATTGTCCTGTGGTCACATAAGAGAATTCATGGTTTTAGGAAGTATAATATGAAATATTTAGGGAGTAAAAGGTCATCATATCTACGGTTTACTCATAGATGAGCATGAGATAACTTTTAGGCTGAAAATGTTCTGTGTCTTCCTTTTGGTGATGGTTACAATGGTTGCATGAGTGCAACATGTATCAAAGACCACTGAACTTAAACGCATAAATTTTATTGTTTGTAACCATGCATTGATACATAAAGCTGACTTTTAGAAAATGTTACTCATTTTGACATTGTATAATATTGTTTTGTGAAGTGGCTACTCAAGTAATAAGTCATAGGAAGTAACTGTATGGTTTTTATGTGTATGGTTTTATATTTTTTGTTGATTAATTACCTAAACTGATGCATGAAATTAAGTAGATTGTCAGTGGACTATAACAAGCTCACTCTCTCCATTACATGTCATTTTATCTCATCTATTTTAAGTAGTCTGCAACCAAGCTTCTAGGTTTCTATGCAAATCTTAAAAAGATATAAAATCTTTTTTAAAGAGCTGCAAATATTTTCTATCAAAACCCCTTTTCTTGCCAGTAAAAGAACTCTCCTACATAAAATCATCCCTATATTTTGTATTATATAAAAAGAAAAAAGAAGAAAAGTATGTTGGCTGCTTCAAAGGAAATGAAAAACTAGGACTACAGCCATTTCTGATCTTAAATAATAGGATTCCAGTTGTTCTGCATCTCACTGTAGCTTAGATATTAACTCAACTCAAGAGAGGTATTGTAAAGTGGACTGTTTCGTGTGGTGAAGAGATTCTGAAGCCTTTACAATGCATTACCAGAGCACTGAAGAAAGGTGAGCAGCAAGGGTCAGCAAATACCATAGAAGTTGGCTCTCAAACCTCAGCAGTGAAAGGTTATGAGTACAAGTAGAGGCAATTGTGACCAACACAGGCATTTAGACCAACCCACATTAGCAAGGCAGGGTGAGGCTGCAGGCTGCCTCCAGGGGCCAGAGCTTAACAGATAAGTACATTGAAAATGCAGCAAGTTTCATTTATTCTGGCCTTACCAAATTAATTAGATGTCATTGCACAAGTCCCTTTTCAACGGCTCAGTTGCCTCATCTGCAAGATGAAAAGGTGTACTAAGTGGCCTTTAAACTGCCTACCATCCTATGATTCTGAATCCTAGGATCTTTGGTATGGAACACAGAGGTCTTTTCTATCCCCCGAATTTCTGCCATTTCCTTCCCCTTGGCTTCTCAAATCTGGCGATATTGTCATTCATTGCCTGTATTGCTATGTGGGACATTCTTTGTATAAGAGGAAATATTTAGATAATTTCCATTGTGGTTTCCGCTTCTGGGAAATAGAAAATGTTTTTGTTGTTTACCCCCCACCCCCACCCCTACATTCCTGGGAGTATCCTTAAAACTTTCCACAGCATGTATAGTAATAGGGTACAGATATAGCTAATAGATGAAAATACTCTATGTCTGCTTAAGTTTTTTGTTTTTGTTTTTGTTTTTGTTTTTGTTTGAGACGAGTCTCGCTCTGTCGCCCAGACTGGAGTGCAGTGGTGCGATCTCAGCTCACTGCAAGCTCCGCCTCCTGGGTTCACTCCATCCTCCGGCCTCAGCCTCCCAAGTAGCTGGGACTACAGGCGCCCGCCACCACGCCCGATTAATTTTTTGTATTTTTAGTAGAGACGGGGTTTCACCGTGTTAGCCAGGATGGTCTCGATCTCCTGACCTCATGATCCCCCCGACCTCGGCCTCCCAAAGTGCTGGGATTGCAGGCGTGAGCCACCGCGCCCAGCCTCTGTTTGCTTAACTTACATCCCCCAGGAATTTCTAAGTAATTGAATGACAAGTGGATAGCCATAACATCTGTGGAAATGAGGTTGTTGTTCTCTTATCAACATTTACCAATTAGCAGATTCTGGATTTAATGACTTGCTTAACGTGGGAACATCCTTTTCTTAGAATACAATCAAGAAACGTGGCCAGGTGCAGTGGCTCACACCTGTCATCCCAGTACTTTGCGAAGCCGAGGCAGGCGGATCACCTGAGGTCAGGAGTTCGAGACCAGCCTGGCCAACATGACGAAACCTTGCCTCTACCAAAAATACAAAAATTAGCCAGGTGTTGTGGCAGGCGTCTGTAATCCCAGCTACTCGAGAGGCTGAGGCAGGAGAATTGCTTCAATCCAGGAGGTGGAGGTTGCATTCAGCTGAGACCACACCATTGCACTCCAGCCTGGGCAATAAGAGCCAAACTCTGTCGAAGGAAAGAAAGAGAGAAAGAGAGAAAGAAAGAGAAAGAGAAAGAAGGAAAGAAAGAGAGGAAGGAAGGAAGGAAGGAAGGAAGGAAGGAAGGAAGGAAGGAAGGAAGGAGAAAGGAAGAAGAAAGAAAGGAAAAAAGAAAGAAAGAAAGAAAGAAAGAAAGAAAGAGAAAAGAAAGTGAAAGAGAAAGAAAAAAGGAGAGAGAGAGGGAGGGAGGGAGGAAGGGAGGAAGGAAGGAGAAAGGAAGAAGAAAGAGAGAGAGAGGGAGGGAGGAAGGAAGGAAGAGAAGAAGGAAGGGAGGAAGGAAGGAAGGAAGGAAGGAAGGAAGGAAGGAAGGAAAGAAAGTGAAAGAGAAAGAAAAAAGGAGAGAGAGAGGGAGGGAGGGAGGAAGGGAGGAAGGAAGGAGAAAGGAAGAAGAAAGAGAGAGAGAGGGAGGGAGGAAGGAAGGAAGAGAAGAAGGAAGGGAGGAAGGAAGGAAGGAAGGAAAGAAGGAAGGAAGGAAGGAAGGAAGAGAGTGTGGGGAAAAGAAAGATCAGACTGTTACTGTGTCTATATAGAAAGCAGTAGACATAAGAGACTCCATTTTGTTCTGTATTTGAGATGCTGTTAATCTGTGACCCTACCCCCAACCTTGTCCTTGCAAGAGACATGTGCTGTGGTGACTCAAGGTTTAAGGGATTTTGGGCTGTGCAGGGTGTGCTTTGTTAAACAAGTGCCTGAAGGCAGTATGCTTGTGAAAAGTCATCACCATTCTCTTAATCTCAAGTACCCAGGGACACATACACTGCCAAAGGTCGCAGGGACCTCTGCCTAGGAAAGCTAGGTATTGTCCAAGGTTTCTCCCCATGTGACAGTCTGAAATATGGCCTCATGGGAAGGGAAAGACCTGATCGTCCCCCAGCCTGACACCCGTGAAGGGTCTGTGCTGAGGACTAGTGCAAGAGGAAAGAAGGCCTCTTGGTGGTTGTTGGCAGTGGAGATAGAGAAAAGCATCTGTCTCCTCCCCGTCCCTGGCAATAGAACATCTCGGTGTAAAACCCGATTGTATGTTTTGTTTACTGAGAGAGGAGAAAACCGCCTTAGGGCGAAAGGTGGACTTGCTAGCGCAATGCTGCTCTTTATGCACTAAAAAGGTTTATGGAGATGTTTACATATGTATATCAAGGCACAGCACTTTTCCTTAAACTTATGTCACAGAGATCTTTATTCATATGTCTTACTGCTGACCTTCTCCCTACGATGATCCTATTATCCTGTCACTTCCCTTTTTCTAAGATGGTAAAGATAATGATCTAAATACTGAGGGAACTCAGAGACCGGTGCCATCGTGGGTCCTCTGTAAGCTGAGCGCCGGTCCCCTGGGCCCACTTTTTCTTTCTCTATACTTTGTCTCTGTGTCTCATTTCTTTTCTCAAGTCCCTCGGTCCACCTAACGAGAAACGCCCACAGGTGTGGAGGGGCAGGCCACCCCTTCAAGAGAGAAAGAGTGAGGAAACAGAAAGAACACATAGAAAAACCACTGCATCCAAAATATAAGGCCAGTTCAAGCTCTAGCCTCAAATCACATATGGCTTTATCTTGTGGTAAAAAAGGGCTGGTTTAAACCCAACCTGGGTTCTGAAGCTGAAAAGTGCTCAACTTGAGCTAAAACATTGGAATACACGTTTTTGCCTTGAAGAAGAGAGATGTGCCCAGACTGATGGAAGAAACCACTTTTCCTCCCTGATGTTGCCAGCTTTTGGGATGGCCCCAGGGTTCTGTTTGTCAAACTGTCTTCCAGAGAGCAACGGTGTTTTATCTGTTTTGTGCAGCTATAGCAGAATACCACAGACTGGGTCATTTATAATGAACAGAAATGTATTGGCTTACCGTTCTCCAGGCTGGGAAGTACAATTTCAAGGTGCCAGCATCTTGCCTTGGCATTTCTCCTACATTGTAGCACCACAAGAGCATCATACGGCAACAGAGCAAAGAGTGAGAGACAGAGAAAAGGGAGCCAACCCCTCCCTTTGATAACAAATCCACTCCCACAATCGATGGCATTAGTTCATTAGTGAGGGCGAAGCCCTCATGGCCTAATTGCATCTTTAAAAGTTCTACCTCTTAACACTGACAATAGCAGTTACATTTCAACATCAGTTTTGGAGGGGACAAACATTCAATCCGTAACAAGTGGTCATGAAAGACACATACAGAAAAAAATTCTGAGATCATGTAGGTAGAGAAATGCTACAGGTTCTAACCGCTTTAGGAGAGTCACAATCTGCATTGTGATTGTGACACATTGTGATTGTGATACATTCAAGATTCCACAATGTTCTGCCATCATTAAAATATATTTAACTTTATCAGTAACTTTACTTAACTTGGAATATTTTGAATCTAAGTGACCTCAGAACACTTTTTCCACATAAGCCCTTCTTATTCTGCAGAATGCACTTTGGTAAACCCAGTGTCAGAGTCAATTTTCTGAGTCCAGAATAGATCCAGGTCCCAGCTGAGCCTGCTGTCTCTGCAGGTCATTCCAACAACTCACAGTTTTCCTTGGCACAGCAGGGTCCTCCTCAGGGCCCAGGACATAGGGTGGCAGTCACCCTGGGAGCACCACCCAGGGCTAGCAGAAGAAAATTTGAGCAGGCAACTTGGATGTTTGTAAGTAGGAAATGGTTGTGGGGTTGAATGAGGTAGTGAAGAAGGGGAAGAGAATGGTCCCCAATCTTTGTTAGAACTAACCTCAAACCGAGGGTCAGAGCTAGAGTCTCTATCTGGAAATCTCACCTGGGAGGCAATATACTTTCACAATGGAGCTCCCAAACTCCAGGGCCCAAACTGGCCCATTGTAACTCTACACTTAAAATGGTTAAGAGGGTAAGTTTTATTTATTTATTTATTTATTTATTTATTTATTTAT
>NW_012102887.1:1670276-1684684 GCF_000951045.1 Mandrillus leucophaeus
GAATAAAAGTAACCCCTACAACTTGGATAATAGTAAAATAATTAGGAAGTGATGAGTTTTGAGAATTCATTACCTTTGTTTTAAATATAATTTTATTAAATTATATTAATACAATATAAATATAAAATATTTGTTTTTAATTAATTCTAGTTTATTAAAGTGTATATAATTTAAATTTTTACCTCTCCGGTCCATGCTCTGCACCAGTACTTCTTAAACTATACAGTGCATCTGAATTCCCTGGGATTCTTCTTAAAATGCAGATCCTGATTCAGTAGTTCTGGGAGGGGCCCAAGATTCTGCATTTCTAACAAGCTCCCACGTGACGCTGATGCTGTTAGTCCTTGGACCACACTCTAAGTAGCAAGGCTAGACTGTTGCTGACCACCTTTTCAAAATGTGAATCTGACCAGTTACTCCCTTGTATCACACTGTTTATGGTTCCACAATATTTCGTACTTCTGTGCTTTTTAAACATTTCCCCCACTGCTGGAGATCACTCCGCTCCCTCCTGTATCTGCCTGGGAAACATTTTTTTCTCTTTCGAAGCACAGCTGGGTGGCAGCCTCTGCCATGAAGCCTCTTCTGACATCCACAGCAAGAAATGAGCACCCGCCTCTTGTCAGCACATCCATCTCATGACCCTCTGCTGCACTTATCTGTTTATATGACTTTCTCCTTCATTACACTCTGCCAACCAAAATTCCCTAAGCCATATTCTGACCTCAACGCAAATGTCATTTTCTCAGAGTTTCCCTGACCTCTCCAAGAAGCCCTCCCACCCCTGCCTGTCATTCTCTATTACCCCATCCTGTCTGTTTCTTTCAGAATGCCCTTCACAACCCATGATTATCTGATTTTACTTTTTGGTAGAAGCCATCTTATTTAACGCAATTGAGACCGGTAGTTGGTAAGTCAGTTAAAAATTAGATGACAAAATTAGGGAATCATAACAAGCGATATATACTACATATATTAACTATTTTTGTAAAAATATAAATAACTGCTCATTCTTTTTGCCTATGTTTTAACCTAGGCCATCATCCTGAATATGTTGATTGGAATTCAGCATCATCTTTCCTGCAGAAACTATAGCCATAAAGCGTCATCTGCAATTTCTGGTTTCATTTTCTTTAAAAGTGGAGCATGAATGTAAGGAGATGTGTAAAGCAAAATTTCAAAACTTGTTCTTATCATTTACAATTAGGTCGTGTCCATGCCTAATTTAACAGCATTGTTTAAAAGCAATCCACTGTTATCAAATCTTCCGAGGCATGTAATTTAGCTGTTTTTTAAAAAACAAACATTTCATTTTGCAGTAATTTTAGATTTACAGATAAATTGCAAAGATAGTACAGAGAGTCCCTGAATACCCTTCACCCAATCCTCCCAGTTATTAACATCCTCATTACTCTGGTGTATTTGTCAAAACTAAGAAACCAACAATGGCACATTATTATTAACTAGACTCTAGACTTCATTAGTATTTTACCACTTTTTTTTTTTCTTTTCTTTTTTATCTTTTTCTGACATGGAATCTCACTCTGTTGCCAGGCTGGAGTGCAGTGGTGTGATCTCAGCTCACTGTAACTTCTGCTTCCCTGGTTCAAGTGATTCTCCTGCCTCAGCCTCCCGAGTAGCTGGGATTACAGGTGCCCACCACCACGCTCAGCTAATTTTTGTATTTTTAGTAGAGATGGGGTTTCATCATGTTGACCGGGCTGGTCTCACGCTCCTGACCTCAGGTGATCTGCCTGCCTTGGCCTCCCAAAGTGCTGGGACCACAGGCGTGAGCCACCGTGCCCAGCCTTTGCCACCTTTGTCATTATTATCTGTCTGCCTCAGGATCCAATTCAAGGTTTCTCCCTGCATGTAGTTGTCATATCTGCCCAGTCTCCTCTGGTCTGTGACAGCTTCTCAGTCTTTCCTTGTTTTTCATGACCTTGAACCTTGACAGTCTTGAGACATACTGGCCAGGTATCTGTAGACTGTCTCCAATATAGGTTTATCTGAAATTGTTTCCAGATTAGACTGGAGTTATGGGCTTGGAGACAGAATACAATATAGGTGAAGTGCCCTTCTCAGCCACCTAGTATCTACTTGCATTACTGTTGATAGGAACCTTCCTGTAATTTTTTATAAAAAATAATGTTCATCCTTTTATCACTCACATTTTATTGGTTTATATACTATTTCATTGAATAATGCAATCAGAAATATAAATACAAATGCCATACACAGGACTGGGGACAAACACAACTAACTCTTGGTCAGTGTGAGTCTCACCTTGGCGAGGGGCTCCATAGGAGCATCCATCACTGGGTTTTATGATGGAATGGGAAGCACCGGCTACTGCAATACTCTAAGTTCGTTAAGTAGTGAAATGAGGCCAGGCACGGTGGGTCACACCTGTAATCCCAGCAGTTTGGGAGGCTGAGGCAGGCGGATCACCTGAGGTCAGGAGTTCGAGAGCAGCCTGGCCAACATGGTGAACCGTCATCTCTACTAAAAATACAAAAATTGGCTGGATGTGGTGGTGGGCACCTGCAATCCCAGCTACTTGGGAGGCTGAAGCAGGAGAATCACTTGAAGCTGGGAGGCAGAGGTTGCAGTGAGCCGAGATCGCACTATTGCACTCTAGCCTGGTTGACAAGATCGAAACTCCGTCTTTAAAAAAAAAAAAAAAAAAAAAAAAAAAAGCCAAATGAGCATTAACGATTTATATTACAGATTTTACAGAGTAAGAGTTTGTTTATTTATTTATTTATTTTTGAGATGGAGTCTCACTCTGTCTGCCACGCAGGAGCACAATGGCACTACCTCGGCTCACAGCAACCTCTGCCTCCCGGGTTCAAGTGATTCTCGTGCCTCAGCCTCCCAAGCAGCTGGGATTACAGGCGCCCACCACCAAGTCCAGCTAATTTTTGTATTTTTAGTGGAGATGGGGTTTTGTCATGTTGGCCAGGCTGGTCTCGAACTCCTGACCTCAGGTGATCTGCCCGCCTTGGCCTCCCAATGTGCTGGGATTACAGGCATAAGCCACCACGCCCAGCCCAGATTGAAAGTTTAAATCTCTCCCTCTGGTAAGTGGAGGTGTGTGGAGAGATTCCATTCTATTGGTTATTGTCTCTTTCCCTCTTCCCTGTGTCCTAGCACTAAGTACAATGCTTGGCACACAGTGGGAACTCATGACATATTTCCTGAATGAATAAACAGAGAAAATTTTAGGTATGTGTCAGTCAGGGTCCAATAAGGAGATAGAAAATGCAGCAGTTGGCCCATCGCTCTGGCTCACCCTTGTAATCCCAGTACTTTGGGAGGCAGAGGAGGGCAGATCACTCGTGGTCAGGAGTTGGAGACCAGTCTGGCCAACATGGTGAAAACCCGTCTGTACTAAAAAAAAAAAATATATGCAAAAATTAACCAGGTATGGTGGTGGGCGCCTGTAGTCCCAGCTACTCGGGAGGGTGAGGCAGGAGAATAGCTTGAACCTGGGAGGTGGAGGTTGCAGTGAGCCAAGATAGCACCACTGCACTCCAATCTAGGTGACAGAGAGACTCCGTCTCAAAACAAAAAACAAAAAACAAAAAAACAAAAGCAAAAACAGAAAATGCATGAGTTGGTTGAATAGAGAGGATTTAATTGTTAATACAAATTTGCTGATAACATAAAATGTGCTAGGTAACATAAATGGCAGAAAGATAATGCAAAACTACCCTGCAGGTAGAAACTAGAGGAAGCAGAGGGACTTGGGGAACAAAAAGAAAAGGCTCAAACTATTAAAGCTTACATGTTTGGAGGAAGAGCCGTGCAGAGCTGAGCACCAGATTCTTAAGGAGGGCTGCCGTACATTCCAGCTGAGGTCTGCGAGGGGCTGTGAGGAGACCAGTTCCACAAGCGTTGAAAATACTACAGACTGGATTCAGTGGTGGACCCGGGAAGGAACTGGTGCTACTGCTGAGGGTGAAATGGTTAATGCTCATTTCGGTTCTTAATGAAGCGTTGCCTGGGTGCCACTCACAGGAGCAGAAAGTGGTCAGGAAAGAACAGGGGCTTCCTCCTCCTCCAGCTTTGCAGTACTTCTCTTGCATCCGCGCATGGGAAGATGGGAAGAGCTTCAGAAGGAGCCAGCTCCAAAGCGAAAATGTGGTTTGCAGAGATCCAGTCCCCTGAATCACAAAGCAGAGTACAGAAGGGTGGGGCAGGGGCAAGCTTGGAGTAGAGAAATACCCCTTATTGACTGGTCCAGGCACAACTCAGGTCACAGTCATTGTTAATGCAGTGTTTCCCTACCTCATGAACCCCTTCAGCCTGAGCTGAACCTTTACTGCACTACTGCGGGCCTTAGCCTCCATGTCTGGGCTCCATTGTTTTGTGTGTGTGTGTCGTGGGGAGTCCCCAGACGTGTCTCAGCTATAGTAGGAATGTCTCTTGGGTACAGTTTTCGGCACTGTCCTTGTCTCCAGGCCAGTAACCAGGGCTGTCTGACGACCCTGGCCAGTAGGGCTCATCTCACTCCATCCATTAGGGAGCAGTTCTCTCATCTCTAGGTTCCCTTCTTAAATGTGCCTGTACTCAAAGTTATTTGGACCCAAGGTGTAACATGGTTAACCAGACAATTCTTTTGATTTCACATAGGGTCCTTTCATCCCCAGACCGTTGACATGCTTCCATTTTTCTGGCCAGGTCAGGGGTGAGTTCAAGGGCAGGTGACTCCAAATTTAACAATTGGGAACAGGCCTAGGCTGAACCTTTACTATCTATCCCAATCCTGGAAGCCCATTCAAACTATGGATCTTGGCCCAGTGCCGTGGCTCATGCCTGTAATCCCAGCACTTTGGGAGGCCGAGGAAGGTGGATCACCTGAGGTTGGGTGATCTGACTTCAAATGATCTGCCCTCCTCGGCCTCCCAAAGTGCTGGGATTACAGGCATGGACCACTGCGCCCGGCCCACAAATTTTTAAAATATAATATTTTGCAAAATTTTTTGAGGAGATTTTTCTTCATGGGCTGGAATGATTGAGGCTTCCTAAAACATGAGTCCAGTAGAGGTTGGACTGAATATGCCTTCCTTTCATGGTAAAACTCAGCAAATATAGATGTTCTTCACTGAAGCAAGGGCTTTCAAATTGAACTAGAAATTAAGATAGTCTTTCTCAAAGAAAAGAAAAAAAAGATACTGCAATGCATCAAGCACCAAAGCTTCCAAATGGTTTGGATGGCAAATGCTGAGAGAAGAGGTGGGAGGAGAATAGTAGTTCCAGGATAACGTCACTCATTTCTTGCTAGGTATTTCATCAAGGTTAACTGCCTTAATGCTATTTGCTAATCTTAATTTTGGGGGGGGGAAATCTTCTATGTCCCTATATTAGCATCTGTAGCTTACCCCCAAACTCTGACATGATAACAACCAGCTCATTCCTATAGAGATCAAATCATTCATTGTCTAGGATACAAACATTTTACTGAGGCTGTTCTTAAGCATTTCAAAGTGAAAAAAATAATCCAAATAGGGAAGGCACAGAAGATTTTTAGGGCAGTGAAACTATTCTGTATGATACTGTAATCGTGGATACATATCATTATACATTTGTCCAAATCTTTAGAATATACAGCATCAAGAGTGAACCCTAATGTAAACTATGGACTTTGGGTGATAATGTGTCAATGTAGGTTCATTGATTGTAAAGAATATATCCTCTGGTGTGGGATTTTCGTAGTGAGGCAGGCTGTGTACAGTGGCAAGGGGAATACAGAAACTCTCTTTATCCTCCTCAAAATTTTGCTGTGAGGGAACTAAGCTATGAGGACACAAAGGCATAAGAATGATACAACGGACTTTGAGGACTCAGGGAAAGGGTGGGAGGCAGGTAAGGGATAAAAGACTACACTTTGGGTATGGTGTGTGCTGCTCGGGTGATGGGTGCACCAAAATCTCAGAAATCACCACTAAAGAACTTATTCATGTACAAAAATAAATAAATGAGGAAAAATTTTCTGTAAACCTAAAACTGCTCTAAAATACAATAAAGTCCATTAAGAAAAAGAAAAAGAAACTTTAGTAATGCCTTTGCTAAAATTATTGCTTGGTTTAAAGGAATCTACCATGATGATTTTTTTTGTCCCAGAGAACTCCATGGTATCCCTTTCAATTTAGTATTTATTGTTCACTTCCACTCTTTCAAGCCAAATTCACCATACCTAGGAGGGGGTGGTGAGGGTTATGTATGTGGGAGTGGTGGTCACCGGACATCATGGGCCTCAGTTCTGGATCATCCAGGAACCTACATGTCTTAGTCCCTTTAGGCTTGTACAACAAAAATATCATCAATGGGGTGGCTTAAACAACAAACATGTATTTCACACAGTTCTGGAGGTTGGGAGGTCCAAGATCAAAGTGCTAGTAGGTTTGGCATCTGGTGAGGGCCCATTTCTGGTTCATAGATGGCCTCTTTCTCCTCATGCCCTCACATGGCAGAAAGAGAACAACAGAGCTCTCTGGGATCTCTTTTATAAGGCACTAATACCATTGATAAGGGTTAGGCCCTCGTGACCTAATCACCTCCCAAAGTCCCCGCCTCCTAATACCATCACCTTGGGAGTTAGGATGTCAACATATGAATTTGAGGAGGATGCAAACGTTCGCTCACCATAGACATAGGCCCTTCACTGGCAGGGACTGAGTCTGATTTGCCTTGGCCCTCCCAGCACCTAAGGTGGTACTTGGCACACATTATTTGCTTCATAAATGTTTACTGAGTGAATAAAGGATTGAACAAATGAGAAAAACAAAAGGAGATTCAAGAGGGGAGGCATATTTATGGAGAAAAGATTTGAAGAAAAAAGAACAGAGAGATGGCAAAGCTTATATTTTTAGTATCCCTTCATCTGTTCCTTGGCAACTCCTATGTGAAGAGTGGCAGAGACAGAGTCAGGAAGCCTCACTCCAGGTTTAGAAAACATCGTCAGGGTGGCAGAAAAATCTAGTCCATTCCTTCCTGCTGACCCAACTCAGCCAGCAGTTCCTTGCTTGGGAACATGAGGTTCAGATGCTGACATTTTAAAACAGCCGTGGCTTAAATAACCTCAAGAATTTCAGTATCCAGAAATAAAGGGAAGAGAAAAACTGGGTATGAGACTGGGTAAGTCAGATACAGCCACAGAAATGCACGGGGGAAGACCATATGTGGAAGCGGGGTTTTGCGATGCGGAGTGTTGAACACCGGTGAGTTCAGACTAATTTTGACCTTCACCCTTCCCCTTCACCGCGGCCATGGAGTCTCACCAAAGCAGGCGTCATTAACAGGGGTCCTAGGGTGGGGTCCAACCCACAGACAAAAAAAAAAAAAATCTGTGTTTTTATTTTTATTTCAATTAGTTGCCAAGATTTAGAAATTAGGAAATTTCACATCAAATCTGGATTTCCGGCTTCTCGTGAAAAAGCAGAAGATTTGGAAACAGCTGGCCCGGGTTTCCTCATCACCACAATAGGCTGGGGGCGGTGGGGCAGAGGAAGGTGTTTTCTCTGTCTAACTGGCTTCTTAGCCCACGCTCCTGGACCTGCAGACACCGGTATTGGCAACCCCTGTGTCTCTGGGCACTACCTTGAAGAGGCCTTCAAGGGAATGAAGCTGACGGTGACGGCTGACTTCTGCAATATATTTCTGGGAGGATACAATTACACTAACGAGCCATTCTGTTTAGTAGAAATTAAAGCTTCCTGGAGCTTCTCAATGATAAGCTCAGTGAATGTCACAATACTCTAATTGTCGTGGGTGATATAAAGATACAAGGGTCCGTTATACATAAGACCAATTGTTTCTCTCTGCTCTGATCCATTTGGCCTATTCTATATCATGTATATATCCGGGTCACATGTCCAAATGAAGGTATGTTGTATCCACATTTATGAATGATTATGAGTTTACCAAAACTCAAGTTAAGAAAATGTTGCTGTGAGAAATGGTCTAAAACATTGACTGAATTATGAAATTTGTACTTATTTGAAATACCATTTCCTACTGACATTTCCCTTCCGGCTGCCTTGGCATTAATGTAAGAATTATTTATGACTCAGCATTTCCCCACAACAGCTGCCCACAGGACAGAGCATGAACTGAAGAAAAGAAAAGAACTATGCTGACTTGACTCTTTGAGCTCCAGCCCTCCTGGCTGAGGGGAGGCAGCCTGCTCCCAGGGGGTAGGGCAGGGAACAGGAGTCACTGGTGCTGACTGGGGTTCAAATCCTGACTCTGGGATGTGCCAGGTATATGACCTTGAAACAACTGTCTGTATCAGGGATTGGCAAATAATTTCTTTTTCTTTTTTTCTTTCTTTTTTTGAGACAGGGTCTCACTCTGTAGCCCAGGCTGGAGTGCAGTGGCACGATCATGACTCACTGGAGTCTCAGTCTCCTAGGCTCAAGTGATCCTCCTGCCTCAGTCCCCTAAGTAGCTGGGACTACAGGTGCATGCCAGCATGTCTAATTTTTTTTTGGTGGGGGCGGGTATTTTTTGTAGAGATGGGGTTTCGCCATGTTGCTCAGGCTGATCTCAAACTCCTGGGCTCAAACGATCCACCAGCCTTGACCTCTGAAAGTGCTGGGATTACAGGTGAGCTACCGTGCCTAACCTTGGCAAACAATTGTCTATGAAGAGCCAGCTACTGAATATTTTTGGCCTTGCTCACCACGTAGCCTCAGTTGTAACTACTCAACTCTGCAACTGTTGTAGTGCAAAAATAGCCATTGGGCTGCCAGGGCTGCCATAACAAAGAACCACAGACTGGGTGCCATAAGCAATATAAATGTATTTCCTCACAGTCCTGGAGGCTGGAAGTCGGAGAAGGAGGTATTGGTAAGGTTGATTTCTCCTAAGGCCTCTCTCCTTGGCTTGCCGATGGTCATCTTCTCCCTGTGTCTTCACATGGCCTGCCTTGTGTGTGTGTCTGTCCTAACCTCCCCCTCTTTATCAGGATGAGGGCCCACCTTAATGACCACATTTTAACTTATTCACCTCTCTAAAGACCCTGTCTCTGTCTCCAGATATAGTCACATTCTAAGGCACTGGAGTTAGGACTTCAGCATATTAGTTTGGGAGAGACACTCTGGTTAATAATAATATTGTATTGTGCCCGGGCACAGTGGTTCTCGCCTATAATCCTAGCACTTTGGGAGGCTGAGACAGGAGGATTGCTTGAAGCCAGAAGTTCGAGACCAGCCTAGGCAACATATAGAGATTCCCATCTCTACAAAAGATATAACATAAATTTAAAAAGAAATTAGCCAGGTGTGGTGGCACATACCCGTAGTCCTGGCTACTCAGGACACTGAGGTGGGAGGATTGCTAGAGGCCAGGAGTTTCAAGTGGCAGTGTGAGCCATGACTGTCATTGCACTCCAGCCTGGGCAACAGACTGAGACCCTGTCTCTAATAATAATAATAATAATAATAATAATAATAACATATTGTATACTGGAAATTTGCTAAGAGAGCAGTTGTTAGATACTTCTACCACACACAGAAAGGTAGCTATATGAGATGAGAAAATGTGTTAATTTGTTTGACTGTAGGAATCATTTCACTATAGGAACATTTATTCTTTTTTCTCTCTCTTTTGGCCTGATTAAAATTTTTAAAAAAGGAAATCATTTTCCTATGTTTGTGTATATCAAAACATCACGTTTTATACCTTAAATATACACAATTTTAAAAATTGAGTGTGGAGGAGGAGGATAAAATTCAGCCCATCATATGTATGTAAGTGAATGGGTGTGGCCGGGTTCCAGTGAAATCTTTACAAAAACAGGCCCTTGCAAAATAAATAAATACATCATAAATAAATAAATAGGCCTCCAGCCAGATTTGGTGTGTGGGTCCTGGTTTACAGACCACTGGGTGATACCATCTCCATTCCCTCCCTTCCCACCCTTTCTCGTCTGCCTGTCATCAGACTCTTGCTCATATCATGCCACCTAAGGACCTTTCCCCAGGGTCACCTATGGCCTCCTTGTCACCTGTTCATCTCTGTGTCCCCCTATCTCTGGCCCCCCAGCAGTGTTGGCTCTGCACACGTGATTCCTTTGAGAACCTTTCTCCCCTGGGTTTCACATGGCCACAATTCCTACATTCCCTCCTGCCTCTCTGGCCCGCTCCTTCCCGGGCATCTTGGCTGGCAACTCCTCCCCTTCCCAGCCACTATGTGTTAGACTTCCTTAAAGCTCAGTGCTGGACTCCCTTCTTTTCTTGCTGTATAATTTTTTCCAAGATGATCTCATCGACACCTACAATTTCAATTACCCTCTGTAAGCCAATGACTTCCAAATATATAGTTCCAGCCCATACCTCTCCTCTGAGCTTCCGCCCATGAATCTAATCGCCTCTTTCCCGTTTCCTCTTGTCAGTGTCTGTAATGTCTGTGTTGTGTGTCCTGGCTGTTTATGATTTGCTTTTCTTCAACAACTATAATCTCCAGGGTAAGTTTAGTTCCATTCTAAAACCATTTCTTCAGGCTGGTCTTCCCTGACCTGCCCTCCCTGCCCCACAGTCTATGCCAGACCCTCTTTCACTTGCTCTCCAAGCACACTGAATATTTCTTCTGTATTCTTCAGAAATCCTGGTCTCTTACACCTCTTGGGTTCATTGTTCTTAGGTGGACAGTAGATCCAACAGGGCTAAGTCTCCAGCCTTTCTCTTAGTATCGGAGCACTTAGCTCAGAGCCTGGCACATACGAGGGCCTCAGTAAATGCACATGGGATGATTGAAAAACTTTAAGTAAACTAATCAAACCCTCTGAGATACTGAGAACTGTCATTTGATTTTAGTTCAGAGTATTTTGTATTGGGCTGTGCTTGTTTGAGTTGTAACCCTCAAGAAGGTTTTCTCTGTATCTGTGTGTGTGTGTGTGTGTGTGTGTGTGTGTGTGTATATATATGTATGTATATATTTGCCATCCCTTCTGTTTTCCTAAATTCTACCTAGGTAGAAAACTGAGATGGTTTTAAGAGTGAAACACACTCTACCCTACATTTCTTTAGCTTTTGCATTTGACAAAAGGGATGGAGTTCTAGAGGGTAGACCTTCTAGAGGCAGTAAATGCTCAACTATTTACTAAGTGTGTGCCCTTGAGGAAGTTACCTGACCTCCTTGTGACCTCCTTTCTTACTCCCTGGGTTCTTCATCTGTAGAAAGATGTCACTAACACCTACCTGTGTCACATGTATAGTGTATGCGCAGGATCTGACACAGCGCCTGGCAATAGTAGAGGTCCCCTATTTGTTTAACAGGTATTTTTTTGTGTGCACTCAGAAACGGGACAGGTACTGTTTGGGGCACTGAGGATACAGCAGTAAATGAATCAGACAGATCCGGTGCTCGGGGGCTCACATTCTAGGGCAGGGGGGAGGTAAGTGTTGGTGGGGGAAAAGACAGGAAAGATAAAGCCAGATAAGAGCATAAAGATGAATGGGGTAGAAGTGGTGGTGTTTTAGCTGTGGGGATCAGAGAAGACGCCCATAAGGTGAATAAGAGTAGGAGTCAAAGATATTCATTCCTTTATTCCTTTGCTCCTCTGCAGGGAGAAATCCTACTTCCCATGGTTACTAGGGAAAATGCCTCACTCTAACTCATTTCTGTCTGGGTGGGAGCAGTGCCAACAGAAATAAGAGGTGGGTTTCAAGGGGCACTGGCCTTGATAGGCATATGTCATTCCACCCGGGGAGTCCAATGCAAGGTCTTGATGGGTTCTTTATTCCCTAATAGTTGATATGCAAACTAGACTAGGCACTGAGAAATGCTTCTGTGTGGCCGGGCACGGTGGCTCATGCCTGTAATCCCAGCACTTTGGGAGGCTGAGGCGGGCAGATCACTTGAAGTCAGGAGTTGGAGACCAGACTGGCCAACGTGGCGAAACCCTGTCTCTACTAAAAATACAACATTTGCTGGACGTGGTGGCACACACCTGTAATCCCAGCTACTCGAGAGGATGAGGCATGAAGGCAGACGTTGCAGTGAGCCGAGATGGTGCCACTGTGTGACAGCCTGGGTGACAGAGTAAGACTCTGTCTCAAAAATAAAAAAGAAAAAAGAAATGCTTCTGTGTAATGGAACTTCTGCTTGGGGAGCAATAGGTAAAAATAAAACCCTAGGAAATCCCCAGGTCTCTCTCAATGGGTTTGAGGTAAGAGTTGGCAGGTTGGTTTCGCCTCTGCTTGCCTGTGGGCAGAAAACCAAATGAATCAAAAGGCAGCCAGAATGGAATAACTAGCACCTTAAGATGCCACCAGGAAACCTTGAGGGTTACGCAGGCCCTCAGGATCTAAGGAGACAATATGACTAATTTGTGCCCTACACTTAGCTGCCTGTCTTCCCACACTTGTGGCTTCCCCTGAAAGAGCAGGGATGGCTGTGTTGAGTTGTTGCCCTGCAAGGTTGGACTTGAATAAAATTCAAAACGCTCCACATCTTTGGGACTTAATAATTTTTCTGAAGTAAGCTCTGTACACTTTCTCCTGTATAGTCAGTGGGAGGGAATGAGGAAGAAATAGACATGTCTCCCTCCAAGAACTCAGACACATTGCACAGCATTAATAGACCCAGACAAAAGGATTCTCCTTCTTTCTCCAGAATTCATCTTCAGCTGCACAGCTTGCAGCCACGAGAAGGTGGGTTTCTGTTGTGGAGAGAGACACATTTGGCTGACTAGGGGTACCGAGAATTGTCAACCTATAAATAAAGCATTCAGTCAGAAATGGTTAAACTGAGCAAAGCAGCTGAGAAATTAGTCAGGGTGTTACTAGGTTAAGATTTAAAGAGCTGGCCAGGCACAGTGGCTCACACCTGTAATCCCAGCACTTTGGGAGGCCAAGGTGGGTGGATCACCTAAGGTCAGGAGTTCGAGACCAGCCTGCCCGATGTGGTGAATCCCCCTCTCTGCTAAAAATACAAAAATTAGCCAAGCATGGTGGCACATGCCTGTAATCCCAACAATTCGGGAGGCTGAGGCAGGAGAATCGCTGGAACCTGGGAAGTAGAGGTTGCAGTGAGCTGAGATTGTGCCACTGCACTCTAGCCTGAGTGACAGAGGAAGAGTCTATCTCAAAAAAAAAAAAAGAAAAAGAAAAATTAAAGAGCAAAGCAAGGTATGGTGGCCTGTGCCTGTAGTGCCAGCTACTCTGGAGGCTGACATGGGAGGATGGTTTGAGCCTAAGAGTTTGAGACCAGCCTGGGCAGTATAGCAAGACCCCATCTCTAAAACAAAATTAAATTTAAATTTTAAAATATTTATGGAGCTGAGGGTTTTTACAAGCATTTTACCAACTTACAGGTTCTTACAGTTTAGTAGCTCCAACACAGGCAGAGGGCAGATACACAAGAATCGCTGCCTCTCACAGGGCTGTGGAGAATTTCAACACTGGGTGCATCTGCTCCTGAGGCCAGTCCCTTAGCAGGGAAATCATACACTTCTTTCAGATGCCTAAAAGTATCAAACACAAATATTTATGCATCCAGGTATTAAAATTCATCAAAGGACCTTTCGAGTCGTTATAGCAGCTGCTGTTGTTCTGTTCTACTCTAAGTTTCAGGAGCATAACGAGTATGTCCCGGACCCAGCCAATTCCCTAGACCACCCAATGTACCCCCAATAGCCAAATGTCCACTCTTGGGGTGTGGCCAGTGAGATTCTCAACTAACTTTTCTCCTATGTCTTAACACAAGACTTTCTATCCCTCCTTTTTTTTTTTTTTTTTTGAGATGGATCTCACTCTGTCACCCAGGCTGGAGTGCAGTGGTGCGATCTCAGCTGACTGCAACCTCTACCTCCCAGGTTCAAGCCAGTCTCCTGCCTCAGCCTCCCGAGTACCTGGGATTACAGGTGTGCGCCACCATGCCCGGCTAATATTTGTAATTTTAGTAGAGATGGGGTTTCACCATGTTGGCCAGACTGGTCTTGAACTCCTGACCTCAGGTGATTTGCCTGCCTCAGCCTCCTGAAGTGCTGGGATTACAGGTGTGAGCCACCATGCCCGGCTGTATTCTTCCATTTTTAAGATTTGGGGCCCTTCTCTTAATTTCAAAGGGAAATGACTAAGAGGTATAACTCAGGGAAGATGAACTGAATGTTAAGGGATAAGAAACATCAGACTCCCGAGTATCCGCAATCCTTCCAAACTGATTATAAGTCCAGTCAAATTTCTGCTAGCGTGATCTAACAGAAAGCCAACAAACTATCTAGTCTAGAATCAGGGCTTCAACTGGACAGACCATTCAGTACATTGAATATATGTGTGTGTATATGTATATACTTTTTTTCTCTTTTTTTTTTTTTGAGACAGAGTCTCACTCTGTCACCCAGGATGGAGTGCAATGGCACAATCTCAGCTCACTGCAACCTCCACCTCCAGGTTCAA
>NW_012102887.1:1684734-1726407 GCF_000951045.1 Mandrillus leucophaeus
CTCAGCCTCCCGAGTAGCTGAGATTACTGGCCCCGGCCACTGTGCCCAGCTAATTTTTGTATTTTCAGTAGAGATGGGGTTTCTTTTGAGACAGAGTCTCACTCTGTCACCCAGGATGGAGTGCAATGGCACAATCTCAGCTCACTGCAACCTCCACCTCCAGGTTCAAGCAATTCTCCTGCCTCAGCCTCCTGGGATTACAGGCATGCGCCACCACATCCGGCTCATTGCCTGGCTAATTTTGTATTTTTAATAGGGACAGGGTTTTGCCATGTTGGCCAGGCTTGTCTTAAACCCCTGACCTCAAGTCATCCTCCCACCTCATCCTCCCAACGTGCTGAGATTACAGGGGTGAGCCACCATGCCAGGTCACACTGAGTATATTTTAATGTATATTTAACATATTGCTTTTCTGAACGAACCTAGATTTAGACATTTTAAAAAGATGCTCTCAAAAGGCATATGAAGACTATCTCTGCTAATTTATATAGAGACAATCTCTAGAAAGATGTAAACCCCTAGTACCCAGGGTTGCCTCTGTGGAGTGCAGCTGGGTGCCTGGGGAACGGAGGGGAAGACAGTATGGAGTTTTTTTCTATTTGTATGAATCTTTTGACTTTTGCACTGTGTGTATGTATTACCTACTCAAAATTAAGGGTTTTGTTTTGTTTTGTTTTGTTTTGAGATGGAGTCTTGCTCTGTTGCCCAGGCTAGAGTGCAGTGGCGTGATCTTGGCTCACTGCAACCTCCACCTCCCGGGTTAAAGGGATTCTCCTACCTCAGCCTCGCAAGTAGCTGGGATTACAGGAGTGCGCCACCACCATGCCCAGCTAAGTTTGTGTTTTTAGTACAGACGGGGTTTCATGTTGGCCAGGCTGGTCTTGAACTCCTGACCTCTGGTCGTCCACCTGCCTTGGCCTCCCAAAGTGCTGGGATTACAGGTTTGAACCACTGTGCCTGGCAAAAATAGGCAATTTTGAAATTATATGTGAAGAAAAATCTGTAAACGTTTTTGTCATAACCCCCCACCCCCAACCCACCACCACCATTTTTTTCCTGTAAAAATTTTTTCAAGGCCTGAGGAAAATGATGAATTAAACTTTTCCTGACAGGAAAGACAACATCTGAAAACTCTGCCTGACGGATAGAGAGAAGCATCCTGGCAAGAGACACGGAGCTGACGGACAAAGAGATGCACGCCTGACAGAATTGGGACTGTTCACCCAAAGTAAGCCAAAGCGAAAGGCCAAGCACCTTGAAAATCTCTTCCTTCTTACTATCAACGGATTCACCTAATCAAAGCACCTTGTAGTCACTGCACCCAATTTCCATCCTCATCCAACACATGGTGGGGTCTTTTCGTCGCTTCTTCTGAGTTGACACACACAAAACCCAAGAATCCCACTTTTGGCGAGGAACATGTTGCTGTCAGGTTGCATTTTTTACCGCACATTGGTTCCCTGTGTCCCAGTAATGACCCCCTGTAAAGGCCACTGGGCCAGAGAATTGCAAGATCGAGCGAGGCGACAGGAATTACAGGAAAGGATTAAGGGCAGAACAGCCTGTTGCGACAGCGGAAAAACAGCCCGAGGACAGGGGCGTGCTCCCATCTGACAGACGGAAGTGGGCCGGGGTTTATGTATTAGGTCACAGCAAGAAATCTATTTTTGCTGTGCTCTCTGACCTTCTGTAGAAGGTGAGCCTCAAGATGCCTATGATATACCCCAGGCTGCTCTGACTCAAGAGGGAAGAGCAGATGCTGACTACTGCAGAGTCCTGTAGAGTTTGGAATCCATCATTCACAGCAGGACAAAAGGACTTTCATGGGTGTTGCCATCCACTGGGTACGTGTGTTGGCGGCGGGGAGTCATTTACTAAGCAGATGCAGCCTTTCTGTTCCTCCTTCCTCAAACTCCAATTTTCAAAATAGCTAGTCCGGGCACAGTGGCTCATGTCTGTAATCCCAGCACTTCGGGAGGCCAAAATGGGAGGATCTCTTGAGCTCAGGAATTTGAGACCAGCCTGGGCAACATCACGAAATCCTGTGTCTACAAAAAATACAAAGATTAGTTGGGTGTGGTTGTGAGAACCTGTAGTCCCAGCTACTTGGGGGACTGAGGTGGAAGGATCACTTGAGCCCAAGAGGTTGAGGCTGCAGTGAGCTGTGACTGCACCACTGCTCTCCAGCCTGGGCAACAGAGTGAGACCCTGTCTTGGGAAAAAAAAAAAAAAAAAGCTAATGTCCAAGTAGGCTTTAGAGTCCTAAAAAGCTGGCAATGAAAGGAAACATGGTGCTATTGGCAGAGATTTGAAGTAGCAGTAGTCTCCCACAAAAGTGCTGTGATATACGGAGACTTTGAGGAGTCACAGTGTAACCTTGGCTAAAGAGATTAGGAAAGAGTCCATGGAAGAGGGGCTGAGCATTGTTCAATTTGTTGAGTAAACCCAAAAAGCAGTGCACTGAGATCAGGCCAAGTAAGAGATATCTCTGTGGCAAACACTAAACACTTCTATCACTCCCTTACATTTGGTAGAAGATTGTTGGAATCACCACTCTCCACAAACAGTCAGAAAAACTGGAACCAGATGGTATCTCTAAAAAAATGTGGCCCACAGCCATGAATGTGTGACTTGCATTCTCTTTCAGAATAAGAATAGATGATGTAGACACTGCTGGTTTGGACTGGCTCAGAGAGAAAAGAAACCAATAGATGGGAGTACGTGCCAAGGGTCGCTGACGCTTCCAGAGGGCAGTGGCCTCGGCTGTCTTACTCAGAGCTGAATTCTTAGCCCCTACAAGACTCATGTCTGGCATGTAACAAGTGCACAGCCAGTTTTCCTCCCATGAATGAGGGGCTTTCTCAGAATAAGGTTTTGTAATCAGAGACCAAGACAGCCACTGATTCTCTGCAGCCTTGAAGTCTGTCTTTTCTGAATGTCCAGACAGAGGATAAGTCTTGATTATAATGATCATTAGCCTAGAGTACTGCCCAGTTCTGAACCCAAGGATGAGAATCCCCTCCAAGGTCCTGCCAGCCTGTCTCCACACTCTGACGTCACATCCTGCCTCTTTGATTAGGTTTCAGCGTGAATTTTGCCCCTCCCAAACACACTTTGTTAATCTTTTTTAGGTCTGGGAATTCAGCCCAAAATTCCTGAAGGATGAATTCCTTTTCCTCAGCCAGGTTGACAGTTGGGGAAACATCGCCCTCTTGTGTCTATGACACATTTGGCAAGGTAGTTTCCAGCAGTTGCTAACGCACACAGCAAATTGAAGCCTTGTAACATCCCTTAAGCCTGCAGACCTCAGTACAAGGCAGATGGAGAACAAACATACCAATTTTCCCAGAATAGTCAAGAACATCCAGAAGAATCCAGAATTTGTGAAGATGGTACTGATAACTCCCCAACCCAGAGTTTTGAAAGTTAAAAAATGTATAAGGCACCATAAAATTCATATTCAAGAGCTCACAGAAAATGTTTACCTTCTAAAAGAGCTGGACATTTTCCATAAACTGAAAGTTGTACCATACAGTAGATACATGAAGATGTCCTCCTAGCATTTTCATATTCGACCTGTTGACTTTTGAATCACCTTTCATATCCTCTTCGATGTTGCCCATCCACACACCCACACCCACACCCACACAAGCCGTGTGTGCAAATATGCCCACCTGCAGGGTCTTCTGTTCTCAATTACAATTTCAGACTGCTCTGCTTGCTCCTACACCTTCTTATGGAGATACAAGAACTTTGGATCTCTGGCCTCCATCAGTCCTCACTCCTCCATCCCTGTAAACAGGTGCAAGGCGTGTTTCTGGCACACCAAACAGACTCCACCAAACAACTGAATCTGAAGCTCTCACAGTCACTGACCCAAGTGTGGCTTGGATGAGACTGGTGGCCCAAGCTTCTATTATACTGTTTTTTTTGTTGTTGTTTGTTTGTTTGTTTGTTTGTTTTGAGATGGAATCTTACTCTGTTACCCAGGCTGGAGGCCAGTGGCACAATCTCAGCTTGCTGCAGCCTCTGCCTCCAAGGTTCAAGCAATTCTCCTGCCTCAGCCTCCCTAGTAGCTGGGACTACAGGCACGTGCCACCACACCTGGTTAATTTTTGTACTTTTCATAGAGACAGGGTTTCACCATGTTGGCCAGGATGGTCTTGATCTCCTGACCTCGTGATCTGCCCGCCTTGGCCTCCCAAAGTGCTGGGATTTCAGGCATGAGCCACCATGCCCAGCCTTATACTGGTTTTTAAAGCAAAGGCACTAGAATAAAAGATACTTTCACATTGACACTATAAAAATCATCCTTTGAACACTTAGTTATGTATTGTTCTGGGTTAGGTAGTATAGATAAAGACATACTTTGCCCAGTAGGAAGGGACTCCCTTCATCTACGTACATTTTATGCCTCTATCTCTCATACACGTGGACCTTACCTTCCGAAAACTGCCATCAGGGCCTCTGCAGGAGGCCCTGATTGTGATAAATGTGCATCTGTAGAGTGCACAACCTGAACATCCTTACCAAGCAACCCTGACCAATATCTTCCTGCCTAAAGAGTGCTAATGCTCAGAGTATGCCTTTAAAACCCCATTTTGGCCATTTCTCAAGAAGTGAGACTTGTACTTCCCCACCTCCCCTTAAGGATCCCCAGTGCATTAGTGGTAAAGCGCTCCCTAAGGACTTTTGTGTGCCTCTCCACCCTCTGTTCTTCTAGGTGCATCCTGTTTTTAATGGGGCATAATCCCCTACCTCAAAAGAGCAAAGCTCCACTGGCAAACCTCTAGACCACGTTAGTGATCAGCAAGTAAGGGGGACATTTGGTGTAGCATCACATTTCTGGCATCCCTTCATGCTTTTTATGTCTGACTCTGTCATCTCTGCTAAAAGAGGCCTCTTTGTTTATTTCCTTTTTTTTCTTCTAATTAGTTTTGTTGTTGTTTTTTTTTAACAGGGCCTAGTGGTCTTCCCAGGCTGGTCTCAAACTTCTGGACTCAAGGGATCTTCCCACCTCAGCCTCCCAAACTGTTGGGATTACAGGCGTGAGCCACTGGGCCCCGTCCTCTTTTTTTTTTTTTTTTTTTGAGACGGAGTCTCACTCTGTTGCCCAGGCTGGAGTGTGGTGGCGCCATCTCGGCTCACCGCAAGCTCCGCCTCCCGGGTTCACACCATTCTCTTGCCTCAACCTCCCGAGTAGCTGGGACCTCAGGCTCCCACCACCAGGCCTGGCTAATTTTTTGTATTTTTAGTAGAGACGGGGTTTCACCATGTTAGTCAAGATGGTCTCGATCTGCTGACCTCATGATCCGCCCGCCTCAGCCTCCCAAAGTGCTGGGATTACAGGAGTGAGCCACTGCGCCCGGCCTTGGCCCTCTGTTTTCTTCTCATATCCCGGTATCATACACCAAGGAACACTCGGTCCAGCAGCAGGAAATAAATCTGACCTTTGCCTCTAAGGTCTTTCCTTTGCAGCAGTGTTCATATTTGTCTAACTGTAGCGTAGGAGGAATATGATTTGCTCTGACCTACATTATTTTCATAAATGTTTTTCTGATTTCCCATTAGAGTACATTGAGGCTAAGGGTAAAGGTCAGGGCTCCCTTGGTTTCTTGGTTTTGGATTGCAAAAGAGATTAGATTAAAAACATAAAATCTCTGTCAGGTGCAGTGACTCACACCTGCAATCCCAGCACTTTGGGAGGCTGAGGTGGGCGGATCACGAGGTCAGGAGTTCGAGACCATCCTGGCTAACATGGTGAAATCTTGTCTCTACTAAAAATAAAAAAAAAAAATACACAGATTAGCCGGGCATCCCAGCTACTCAGGAGGCTGAGGCAGGAGAATGGAGTGAACCCGGGAGGCAGAGCCTGTAGTGAGCCGAGATCGAGCCTGCAGTGAGCTGAGATCGTGCCACTGCACTCCAGCCTGGGTGACAGAGCGAGACTCCTTCTCAAAAGAAAAAAACAAAAGAAAAAAACATAAAATCTCGCTCAGTTGTCTCCAGGCTAGTTCCCACACTGTGCAGCACCCAATTGGATCAGTATGATTGGTGTTTCCAAGTGATTCCGAAGACGCTTCCCTTTGTCTGGGGCATGAGAATGGGCTCTTCTTGGGTGGAGAGAGAAGTCTAAACATAACCGGCCGTCACTTGCTTCCACTCTAGTCTGGATCCTATCACAACATCAAAACTAAATCTAATCCAACCTGACCTGCCCTCCACCTGCTTCCTGGGTTTCCTCCCACTACTCTGGCTCACCTCTGGGGACTCCAGAGGAGGCTCCTCCTCCTTGTCCCTTTTCTGGGTCCCAGGGCCAACCTTCCAACAGCCTATTTGACATCTCCATGTAGATGACTCACAGGTACTTCCAATTCAACCTGACTGAACCTTTTCAACAGTATATTTATTTCTTTATTTATTTTGAGATGGAGTTTTGCTCTTGTCGTCCAGGCTGGAGTACAGTGGCATGGTCTCAGCTCACCGCAACCTCTGCCTCCCAGGTTCAAGTGATTCTCCTGCCTCATCCTCCCAAGTAGCTGGGATTACAGGTGCCCGCCACCATGCCCGGTTAATTTTTGTAATTTTAGTAGAGATGGGATTTTACCATGTTGGCCAACCTGGTCTCGAACTCCTGACCTCAAGTGATTCGCCTGCGTCAGCCTCCCAAGTAGCTGGGATTACAGACGTGAGCCACCACGCCTGGCCGACCTGATTGAACCTTAAGTTACAACCTTGCTACAACCCAAACAACCCAGCAACCAAGCTGCTCCTCCGACCACCTGGTCACTCAGACCAGAACCTGGAGCAATTTTTGATTGTTCCCCTCCCCCACCTTCCTTATCCAATCAATCGTTATATCCTTTCTAAATACATGTCAAATCCATCCCTTCTTTCTGAAACCACCTTTGCAAAATTGAGATTGAGATCTAACTTAACCAGCTCCATCTTGCTTCTACCCTCCAAGCTGTCCTTGTTCATTCCTGGGCATAGGCTGAACTAACTTTGGGAGAAATTTAGTTTATAGTTTATAGCTTCAACAAAGATGGTAACAGTCCTTTCCCAAAACAGATCTCCTTCTGGTCTGGGGACTAGACTGCCTTTGTAGGACTAACATTAGCCACAAGATTAGAAATTATGGTTTAGGAGTCATGAAGCTGGTGGCCAAACTGCTCCTAGGATCAGTGCTTGAATTATTTTGCAGACCTGCACTTGAAGGATCAGCTGGCACCATCCAGATCAATAAACTGGCTCATCTGATCTTGGCCCCCGACCTAAGAACTGACTCAGCGCAAGAAGACAGCTTCGACTCTCTGTGATTTCATCATAGAGTATGACCAGTCAGTACTCCTGGCTTCCTCCCACCCACCAAGTTAGCCTTAAAAATTCTGCTTCCCGAATGCTAGGGGAGACTGATTTGAGTCATAATAAAACTGTAATCTCCTGCTCAGCTGGCTTTGCGTGAATTACTCTTTATCTATCGCAATTCACCTGTCTTGATGAATTAGCTCTATCTAGGCAGCAGGCAAAGTAAACTCTGTGGGTGGTTTACATTTCCACCTCCATTGCTACATCTAGATCCAGCATCACCACCCCCCTGCCTGTTACAGCAGCTTCCTCCCTCGTCTCCCTGTCTTCATATTCATCCTTTTCCAACCCCCTTCCACACTGCAGCAAAGGAAACCCCCACTCTCCCACTTAAAGCATAGTCACTCAATCCAGGGGAAAGTCCAGAGTTACTTGCAAGTCCTACATTGCTGGGCAAGACCTGCCTCCCTCACTCCCAAAGCCTCCTTGTAAGCAATTCCCCCTTCTGTCTTCACAGCCCACACGCTCCGGCTTTCTTTCGATTCTTGGAATTCCAGGATGCCTTCCTTCCTCAGCACCACTGCACTTGTTCTAGGCTTTCCCTGGAATGTTCTTGTTCCCCTACTTTCATGGCCAGCTCCTATTCAGACTTCAACTCTTAGCCATATTCTCTGAGCACACCTTCCCCACCCCACATACTAGGTCAAGACCCCTCTGCTGTAAGCTTCTCCTTCACAATGCCTTCGACCATTATAACCAGGATATGGGTTTTGTTCTTCATTACCACAACTGCCTTCCAAGAAGGGTGAAATCTATACAGCTTTTGATTTTTTTTTTTTTGAAACAGAGTCTGGCTCTGTCGCCCAGGCTGGAGTACAGTGGCGCGATCTCTGCTCACTGCAACCTCCGCCTCCCAGGTTCAAGCGATTCTTCTGCCTCAGCCTCCCAAGCAGCTGGGACTACAGGCGTGTGCCACCACACCTGGCTAATTTTTGTATTTTTAGTAGAGATGGGGTTTCACTGTGTTGGCCAGACAGGTCTCAAACTGCTGACCTCAAGTGATCCATCTGCCTCAGCCTATCAAAGTGCTGGGATTACAGGTGTTAGCCACCGTGCCTGGCCTGACACCTATACAATTGAAGGAACTTTTGGCGGCTCAACATCTTAAGGAGGCTCATTGTGAAAATTTATGGGAAAACTAAAATGTTCCAGCAAATAGAGCAGCAGGAAAACAGCAACAGCAACAACAATAGTGGAGTTCTTGGAGCAATCCCAGAATCAGGAGTGAAGTGGGGAGGTGGGCTGAGTGCTGAGGGATTGAAGACTATAGAGAGGTCTCAAGTGAGGTGACTGGGAAGGACTTTGGAAGAACAGAGTTAACATTTAAAATAGAGAGTTCGGGCTGGGCACGGTGGCTTGCGCCTATAATCGCAGCACTTCTGGAGGCCGAGGCAGGCGGATCACCTGAGGTCAGGAGTTTGAGACCAGCCTGGCCAACATGGCGAAGCCCCGTCTCTACTAAAAATATAAAAATCATCTGGGTGTGGTGGCGTGTGCCTATAATCCCAGCTACTTGGGAGGCTGAGGCAGGAGAATCACTTACTTGAACTGGGAGGCAGAGGTTTCAATCAGCTAAGATCATGCCCCGGAGCTCCAGCCTGGGTGACAGAGTGAGACTCTGTCAATAATAATAATAATAATATTACTAGTAATAGTAACAAAATAGAGAGCTTTATTTACCCAGGACTCTGTAAAAGATCCACTTGTCTATATGAAAGACTTATTACTGGCTAAGTCAACTCATTAAACTTGAGGCCATGAAGAATTTTTCTTCTGAGGAACACGAACATATTTGGCAAGAGAAACGTCTGTGGCAGCTGACAAGTTCGAGACAGAATCTGGAGTGGTGGGTCCACTCTATCTGACTGCCCCACCTGCAAGGGTCCACCACAGCAGATATGGGGACAAAGTGGAGCACCCAACAAGAAGTGAGAGAAAGAGCGGGGGGCGATGATGAGGAAGGGGCCAGGATGAAGAGGGAAGGCAGGCTGGGCTCCTGCCTGTGCTCCTCTTTCCTCAGAAAGAGCTGAACCCTAGGCTCAGAGCAAAAGCTGTGGGTAGAACCTTGGAAATTCCCCAAAGTCAATCATTAGCTGAAAATCCATACGATATTCCCAAAGAGGTGAAATTAAAAGATATTTATAGGCCAGGCGTGGTGGCTATTTATAGGCCAGAACTTTGAGAGGCCAAGGTGGGTGGATCACCTAAAGTCAGGAGTTCCAGACCAGCCTGGCCAACATGGTGAAATCCCATCTCTACTAAAAACACAAAAAATTAGCCAGGTGTGGTGACAGGTGCCTGTAATCCCAGCAACTCGGAGGTTGAGGCAGGAGAATCACTTAAGCTCGGGAGGCAGAGGTTGCACTGAGCCGAGATCATGCCACTGCACTCCAGTCTGGGAGACAGAGCAGGACTCCATCTCAAAAAAAAAAAAAAAAAAAAAAAAAAGACATTTATAGCTAATCAGCATCTTCCCAGGCACACCCAATGGGATAAACTCTAGACCCATGATGAGATGAATGACAGCATCGTTGAAGTGAGGCCCCTCAAGGCTGGCAGCTGCTCCACTGGCTTCTGGATCCCTGTTTTCATCAGCTTTTAGAAATCCTCCCTGAATGATAACAGTAAATATTTGTTTAATTAATAAATAAAGTTTTCATTCTAATCCATCAAGTAAGCCACAAAACTGTTTAAAGGAAGTTAAGCCTGCAGAGCTGAGTTACAAACTTTTCCTGTAAAGGGTCAGGTTATAAATCTCGAACTTGGCAGCTATCTACCCGCTATCTCTGACACATATTTTTCCTTTTCTTTCTCCTCTTTTTTCCTCCTCCCTTCCTTCCTCCCTCCCTCCTTTCTTCCCTCCCTCCCTCGCTCCTTCTCTCTCTTTCTTTCTTTCTTTCTTTCTTTCTTTCTTTCTTTCTTTCTTTCTTTCTTTCTTTCTTTCTTTCTTCTTCTTTCTCTCTTTCTTTCTTTCTCTCTCTTTCTTTCTTTCTTTATGTCTGTCTGTCTGTCTGTCTGTCTCTCTCTCTCTCTTTTCTTTCTTTATTTTTTCTTTTCTTTTTTGCCCAGCCCTTTAACAACATCAAAACCATTCTGAGCTCAGGGACAGGTAAAAGACAGATTGACCTGTGGGTTGTAGTTCCCTGACCCCTGCTTTAGAATACAGAGAAATAGTGATATTAAGACGAGCTGACACTTTTTGAGTTCTTGTTATATGCCATGCTCTTAATTTCTGTGCCTACCAAAAATTTATAATACTCTCTCTACAGAAATGTATGATAGCAGGCCTTGAAAGATAATCCTGTGGGTCTCTTAGGACCACCATAAGTGTACGTGAAAGTTCCATTTGCGGACCACCATCGAACAAAGTCTCCTGAGAACACACAAGGAGGAACGCAAAATTCACTCTTCTGACGGTGGGTCTATTATGCTTTGCCCGTCATTGAAATTCACTTATCAATATTTTTATTGCCTGTAGAAGTCAGAACAAACTCTCCTAGACCTGGAGGTTGAGAGGACATGATCTTTGTTGTGTTTCTGATATGGGCCAGGCCCTGTTCTGAGGGCAGAGAGCAAAGCTGTGAGTGCAGCGACTGCAGGTGTTGGTTCAAGAGCGCATGTGTGAGTGCAGGGACCACCGTTGTTGGTTCAGGAGTGCGTCCGTGAATTCAGAGACCGGAGCTGTTGGGCCAGGAGTGCATCTGTGAAAGCAGGGACCACAGCTGTTGGTACGCGGGTGTTTCTATGTGTGTAATGTCTACAAATGTGAGTGCAGGGACCACCGTTGTGAGTGCAGAGTCTACAGCTGTGAGAGCAGGGACTACAGATGTGAGGGGTTTGCTATCACTGCAATTATATACAGTAAGATAAAACAGAAAATAAGCAAGTGAATACATATGCTTATTTCAGGTACTTACAAATGGTCAGAGATGATAGAGTCTTAGTGAGTATCTGGACAAGGGGAAGGAGGATGGGATTGAAGACCTCTGGAAAGAATGGATATGATGATAAGGGAAGAGCCTCTGGAAGGTGTGTGGCAAGAGCACTGAGGTGAAAATAACAGTTTTGTGTATTGGTCTATTCCCCCCATCCCCTTCCACCTCTCCCCTGCACCAGGAGCTAGAATTCTACCCCAGGGCCGAAAATCCTGGAATCTGAGTTTCTGACACCCCAGTGCCCTGGAGGCAGGGCACATTCTGCTCCTGACACAGGAAGGTGTCTTAGGCAAGCAGGTACAGTACAGATGAGTGTGTGGGCTTTGGCAAAGGCATGACTTGGCATTTCCTGTGCTGGCCGTGTGGTTTCTCTGCTCATCGGCAGAAAGTTCCTTCACTTTTCTGGTGCTCCTGATTCCCTGGTGAAGCTGACAGCAACCATCGGTTCCAGTCCTTTCATGTGTTTACATCACATCACAGTCTCCAAATTAAATTCTTTTCTTCAAAAACAGTTTCTAGAGGGGCATTTTTTTTTCTATTTCAATCCTGACTGATACAACAAGTGCAAAGTCCTAAGGTGGGAATAGTTTTTTTTTTTTTTTTTTTGAGACAGGGTCTTCTTCTGTCTCATAGGCTGGAATGCAGAGGCACAATCATAGCTCACTGCAGCCTCCAACTCCTGGGCTCAAGCGATCCTCCCATCTCAGCCTCCCAAGTAGTTGGGACTATAGGTGACTGTAGCCACCATGCCTGGCTAATATTTTTTATTTTTGTAGAGACAAGGTCTCACTATGTTGCCCAGGCTGGTCTCAAACTCCTGGCTTCAAGTAATCTTTCCACTCTGGCCTCCCAAAGAGCTGGGATTACAGGTGTGAACCCCCTACTGCTGGCATGCCATACATTTATTGGAGCATGAGAAGGCTGGCCATGCTGGAGCAGGAAGAAAATGGTGAGGGAGTGGGAAAATTGAAACCAGAGGTCAATGAAAGCCACAACTCCACCTATGGCTGATGAAGGGCCACATAAGTCATCCTAAGGGGTTTGGATTTTCTTCTGGAGGTTCTGGAAATGCACCGGGGGCTGAAGGTGGGGGAGGGAATTGAACAGGAAAGGGGAGAAATGAGCAAGACTGGAAAGATGAAGCAGAACTAAGGAAGTATAAATAATTTATAATAAGGCCGGGGGTGGTGGCTCATGCCTGTAATCCCAGCACTTTGAGAGGCCGAGGCATGTGGATCACTTGAGGTCAGAAGTTCAAGACTAGCCTGGCCAACATGGTGAAACTCCATTTCTACTAAAAGTACAAAAATTAGCTGGACATGGTGGTACATACCTGTAATTCAGCTACTTGGGAGACTGAGGCAGGAGAGTCGCTTGAACTCAGGAGGTAGAGGTTGCAGTGAGTCAAGAGCGCACTACTGCACTCCAGACTGGGTGACAGAGCGAGACTCCGTCTCAAAATAATAATAATCATGCATAATAATAAAAATAATAAAGCTTACAATAACATATTCTGGAAAAGAAAATAATGGCTAAAAGGTGACTTGATAACCATCAGCCAACACTTGAAGGTCTATTTGATTTCTTATGTTTACTAGATGTTTTCGATCAAATCTGAAGATAAAGGAGGACCAGCTTCAACCTATAGAAGCATTCAGCTTAGTTACGTAGAAAAAACACATTCCTTACTGCAGAAAGAGGTTCAATAATTCCTTCTCTTGAGACCCTGTCACCCAGCCTGGAGTGCAGTAGTACAATCACGGCTCACTGAAGCTTTGAATTCCCGGGCTCAAGCAATACTCCCACTTCACTTTCGTGAGTAGCTGGGACCCCAGAAGCACATCGCCACACCCAGCTAATTTTTTAATCTTTTGTAAAGACAGGCTCTCGCTCTGTCGCCCAGGCTGTTGAACTCCTGCCTTCAAGCAATCCTTTTGCTTCAGTTCTTGAGAATTTAAGGATAAGATAGACAACTGTTGAGTGTTCCTAGCATTTGGATACACATGATTATGGATAATTCAGTCTCATTTCTATATTCACAGTATGATAAATTGACCTTGATTATAATGCTATATGTTGATTACCCTCTATGTGTTCAGAAATTCTAGTTTCCTCAAAACACACACAGAATATGCAGTCTTCACGTTAAGAAAACATAAAGTTTGGAAATGATATATCTTATAATTTTGTCATAAGTACACTATGAACTGCATTAACAATGATGAGGTTATTCATCTATTTCCAGTAATAGAGTATTAAATAATCATTTACTGAACATGTGATACACCTGTGGCAGGAATGTGAGCAATGGAATCCATAGGCAGGAAATGATAAAGGGAACTAGGCAGCCACAACAGGCTGTAACAGCAACCCCGCCCACTGACTCAGGTACTAAGCTGGCCAGGTCCAGGTATCAGCCTCAGGATAATCACAGTGATGTCATAGAAGAAGCAGGATATGGGACATGATCTCCAATGCCCCTCATCTGTCAGCTGTGGGTCTAATATGGTTTGGGTCTGTGTCCCCAAATTTCCTGTTGAATTGTAATCCGTAATTTTGGAGGCGGGGCCTGGTAGGAGGTGATTGGCTTGTGGGAGCGGTTTCTCATGAATGGTTTAGTGCCATCCCACTAGTGCTGTTCTTGTGACAGAGTTCTCAGGAGACCTGGCTGTTTAAAAGTCTCTCTTCCTTCTTCTCTGGCCACCTAAGATGAGCCTACTTACCCTTTGCCTTCTGCCGTAATTGTAAGTTTCCTGAGGCCTCCCCAGAAGCCAAGCAGATGCCGGAATCACACTTTCTATACAACCTGCAGAACTGTGAGAAAATTAAACCTCTTTTCTTTGTAAATTACCCAGCGTCTGGTATTTTTGTTTTTTCCTTTATTTTTTAAAATTGTATTTTATTCTATTTTTATTTTGAGATGGTATCTCACTCTGTCACAAGATTGTAGTGCAGTGGCACAATCTTGGCTCACTGCAACCTCGTCCTCCTAGGTTCAAGTGATTCTCCTGCATCAGCCTCCCAAGTAGCTGGGATTACAGGTGCATGCCACCACACCCAGCTAATTTTTGTATTTTTAGTAGAGTCAGGGTTTCACCATTTTGGCCAGCTGATCTGGAACTCCTGATCTCAGGTGATGCTCCCACCTCCGCCTCCCAAAGTGCTGGGATTATAGGCATAAGCCACCACACCTGGCCTTTTTTTTTTTTTTTCAATAATAGGCAAGGAAGGCAGGCATTTCTTTGCAGCAGTGTGAGAATAGAATAATACGTGGTCTCTCACCTGGAGTTGTGAAGGGTGGAACCTGAGGAAGAGATAGAGGATGTTTGCCTTTGGAGTGGAAGCCTGCAAAGCAAACTCAAAACTGGACCTCAGGTCCTGTGACCCAATAGACCAAGAGGCCAAGGTACAGGAGAGAGGGCTGAGAAACAAAAAGTAGAACAAGCAAAACAGAAAGTGGGCTGGCACAATGCCACAGGTATAGGCGATGCCCTCTCTGGCTTCATGCAGGGGACGGACAGAGCCCGCTCCCTGGGGTCACCAAGACCTGGCCTAAAATCTCAGCTCTAAGTCACCGCTTGGGAAGCCTTGAGAAAAGCATTCAAACTCTTTGAGTCTCAGTATCTTCATTTTCAAGAAGGAATACTGGAAGTCTTCATTATCCAAGGATCATTGGTACAGGTTTAAAAAAAAAAAACTTGAAGTGACTCTGAAGAGGAACTACAGTTTGAGATCAAATAATTTAGGAGTGTTTGGTTACAATCCTAGCTTTAAAAATGAAACTCATAATTATAAATAAAAATTATTTTGTTTCATAGTTGAGAAAAACATAGATTATAATTACAACAATGTGCTGATTTTTAGAACAAAGAATGACTCAGATTTATTTGCAGGACACTGTCATATTTTTCCTAGCAGCATTCTCATGCTGGAGGGCTTCATCCATTTTCCTAAGGGTCTCTCCTAATGCTTTCACATGCAGAGAATTCTCTTTCCATGATGTGGCATCCTGGTGTCAATACATTTCATACAAGAACAGATAGGGAATGAACAAATATAATTGTTTTCCATTTTAATTTACGTTTAACTTTACATAGGTTTTTAAAAATTACAGAAATCATTTTTATTCCTGGCAATATGGTAGATATCTTAAAAAGCCTTCCCTCTCCACAAAACAGTTAGGAATTCGAGATAAAATAGAACAAACGCCCCTTTAAGTGTAGAGCTGGCTCAGAATAAAGGCGGCTCCCAGAAGAAATGGAAAAGAGCCACAAACTAGATGCTGCAGCTGCCTTGGGCCGGGCAAGGGCAGAGCTGCAGCAGAGACATCTGCAGAAAGTGCCAAGCTGCAAAAGCCCCCGGAGCTTCAAGGGGGGGCTTGGAAAAAAATCCACATGACAAAGTGAGATGTTCAGTATGTCTGCTGCAGCTTGCGGTGGTGGGGATATGGTAAATAAGTGCGAGATTTGCAGAAGAATGGTTTGGTGTGTATCTTTTCAGATACACACACACACACACAGCCATATGTGTTTATATGGTTCTACAACATTTTTCCTTTTCCTTTGTCTTTGAGATCTTTTGCACTATATGCATTTGTCTCATTTTTAAAAAATTTGTATAGCAACATGTATTATGGACATGATTTCGTTTGAAATTACAGAAAAAAAAATGCTTATACTTTCAATTTTCCTTACTTTGCTGACATTTATGGGTGATTTTCTGTTTCCTGCAATGAGCGTGGAAGCTTCAAGGGGGAGAGATTTGTGTTGAGTTTTTTCACTGAGATATCCCATATGCTTAGAAAAGTGCTTATCATCTGGGCACAGTGGCTCATGCCTGTGATCCCAGCACTTTGGGAGGCCGAGGTGGGTGGATCATTTGAGGTCAGGAGTTCAAGAGCAGCCTGGCCAACATGGTGAAACCCCGTCTCTACTACAAACACAAAAATTAGCCAGGCATGGTGGCGTGTGCCTGGAGTCCCAGCTACTCTCCTCAGGAGGCTGAGGCAGGAGAACTGCTTGAACCTGGGAAGCAGAGGTTGTAGTAAGCCGAGATCACACCACTGCACTCTAGCATGGGCAACAGAGTTAGACTGTCTCCAAAAAAAGAAAGGAAAGTGCTTATCACATAGTAGACTCTCAGTAAATATTTGCTGAATGAATTGAATGAATAAGCTATGCTTGAACCCATCCCCCCAATGACCTGTAAGTTTGTATGACTCTAAACAACACGGCAAACATTGTCATGCACTGCCACATGCACAAAACTGCAGTCAAACATCCAAGTCTACACAATGGTGGCCACTAGATGAAAAGCTGTATGGAAAATGACTTCTGCTGAGAAACAAGCAAGACAATTTGCTACTCCGCTCATGGTGATTTATTGCAGATACGTAATACATGACTATTGGAATTGCTACTCAGATGTCTTCCAGCAAGCTTTAATATTGCTCTGCTGCCGAGAGGGCCTGGGACTCCAAAACAGCCCCACATTCCCTTTCCTTTTGCTGTTGCCCCAATTCATCTTCTTCCCACAGAAGCATATTCCTTTTTCCTGTGGGATAAAGAAGGTAGAGAGGCCCGGGAGCAGTGGCTCACGCCTATAATCCCAGAACTTTGGGAGGCAGAGGCAGGTGGATCACTGGAGGTCAGGAGTTTGAGACCAGCTTGGCCAACAGGGCGAAACCCTGTCTCTACTAAAAATTCAAAAATTAGCTGGGCCTGGTGGCGGGCGCCTGTAATCCCACCTTCTCGGGAGGCTGAGGTAGGAGACTCGCTTGAACACAGGAGGCAGAGGTTGCAGTGAGCCGAGATCGTGCCACTGCATTCCAACCTGGGCGCAGAGAGGCTCCGTCTCAAAAAAAAAAAAAAAAAGAGAAAGTAAGCTCTTGGCTACTTCCTTTTTACTGCTTAAAGTTGAGCCTATAGGCAGAGCTGAGCATTTTGAAGAGATGGGAAGTAATAAATGCCAAGATTCATGTGAAATTCAGATGGAAGTCAGCATCCCATAAATTTAAATAAATGTTTATTTTCAGTCAGGCAATGAAATGTGGAGTGTGACATCAGATCAAAAGAATGACCACATAATGGAGACACAAGACCTGAAGGAGCTTTCGTTTGTTTGTTTTTTGTAAGCCATGAAGTGAGAGGGACCTGCACAAGCCAAATACCTGGAGGGGCTGCTTTGCACCTGCTGTGCATATTCCTAATTCACCATGACTCCCCTTCCAATTTCACATTCAAGAACATTTCCCCAACAGTGTCCTACCTATAGCATCCCACGAACAATAAGAAGGAATGACCAGATATCTCATTTTAAAGAATGTGCTCTCTTTTATCTTAATATTGTTCTTCCTCAGGTGATTTGGGGAAGGAAAATAATCAGTTCCCCACACCACACAACCCCCCCACCCCACTTTTTTTTTTGAGACAGTCTTGCTCTGTCGCCCAGGCTGGTGTGCAGTGGCATCATCATCCCGGCTCACTGGAACCCCCGCCTCCCGAGTTCAAGCGATTCTCATGCCTCAGCCTCCCAAGTAGCTGGGATTACACGCGCCTGCCATGATGCGCAGGTAAGTTTTGTATTTTTAGTAGAGACTGAGTTTCACCATGTTGGCCAGCCTGGTCTCGAACTCCTGGCCTCAAGAGATCCACCCCCCTCAGCCTCCCAAAGTTCTGAGATTATAGGCTTGAAACACCACCCCCGGCCTGTTCCCTCTTTCTAAGTGCAGTGGCACCTCCTTACAAAAGTTAGATTTGAAATGGTCCTACCCGGACCCTACCGCCTATCCAATGACTGAAGGGAAATAGCATCTCGGGGTTTCCCTCCTAGAAGGTGTGGTTTTTGAGCATCACAACTGACTTCCCTGCAGGAAGAACAGTTCCCCTGCTCCTTGGGCTATTGGGATTTCCTGTCCCCTGCCTAAGCCTTCAGTGATGCGAGTCCCCCAACACAAACATCTGAGAGCAGCTTTTGAGCCGCCTTCCCATCTGGCCTCATCTATCACAGGGCTCCTCCCTCCCCCCTGTGCTCCGATGCCCTCCAATTTTGTTAGAACGTAGACATAGCCCTGTCATTTGCAGGACTGAGGTTTGAGTACAAAGGGAAGCCTACAGACGATATGTTCAAATATTTAAAAGTGATAGATCATGTTAACGACTTTTAAATAAAATGTATTCTATCCTTCCGCCTTGTGCAATACACCTTCATAACAACGAAATGAAAAACAACGTGTAGGCCGGGCATGGTGGTTCATGCCTGTAATCCTGTCGCAGGCACTCGAACCAGAGCGACTCCATTTTAAGTGAGGGCTGGAAAATGAGGCTGGGACTTGCTGGGCTGATTCCCAGAAAGTTAGGCATTCCAGGCCTCTAGATGTTTACGGTTAAGGGAACAAATTAGTAACGTTTACTCAACAGACCCAGACTTAGGAGTGTCCAGATATTCCAATATCTGGAGAACAAAGGCATTCCTAATTTTGCTTTAAAGAAAAATATTGTAGATTCTTGCAAAATGTAGTAATTAAGAAAATTAGTTCTTTATCACAAACCCTTATAGCAGAGCACATCTCCCCATATACATGAGTATTGTACCTAGGGTGGACGCGTTCCTCCTCTTACTTTCAGGAACGTCCTAGTCTGTCTATGGGAGTAGCTGTTCTTTCACCACTTCACTCTCCTAGTAACTTGTTTTTACATTGCATTGTGGACTCGTCCTGAATACTTTCTTGCGGGAGATCCAAGAACCTTCTCTTGGGGTCTGAATCGGGATCCCTTTCCTGTAACAATCCCAGCACTTTGGGGGGCCACGGCGGGTGGATCGCTTGAGGTCAGGAGCTCGAGAGCAGCTTGGCCAACATGGCAAAAAACCATCTCTACTAAAATTACGAAAGTTAGCCAGGCGTGGTGGCGTGCACCTGTAATCCCAGCTACTTGGGAGGCTGAGACAAGAGAATCGTTTGAACCCGGAAGGTGGAGGTTGCAGTGAGCCGAGATGGCGCCATTGCACTCCAACCTGGGTGACAGAGCGGGACTCCATCTCAAAAAAAAAAAAAAAAAAAAAGGAATGAAAAGAAAAAGAGAAACAGTGTGTAAATCTGTGATTTTGGGCAAAATATCAAAGACAGCTGAATTTAATCACTATTGTATTATGGCTAGATGTTCTGCTAATGGAGCAGGATGTTCAGACGAGTAATAAAATAGAAATATCCATAATTCATAAATCGTTTGTTTCAGAATATTTTTCTTACCTTCATTTCAGCAAAATTCTTAAATATTTATAAGGAATTTAAAAATAATCTGTATTCTATTGGCAGTGATTTAAAAGATTAAAAACAAAATGTAACAGTATTCTAACTATAAAATTTGAATATATTCCACCCCTGTTTGAGACATCAGCGTGTACAGATAACGTTCGTTGAGTGTTTAACATATGGTAGGCACATGCTAAAGTGTTTTCCTTGCATTAGTGTATCTAATCTTCATAATTATGAAATGGGTGCCATTGTTATCTCCATCTTATAGATGAGGCAACTGAGGTTCAGGGATAAAGTCATAAAATTGCCTGTGGTCGCCTTCCCAAAAATCTGAATATATTTTTATTAAGAGAACAAAATAAAGGAAGTTAAAAGTAACAAAATTAAAAGTATTTTTCACATCCTTAGGAGTTAACTTTCTTTAAAAAGAGTCTTCAAAAAATTTTTAAACTTCTTGAAATTTAAAGACATAATTAAAAAGCAAAATTCAAATTATAAAAAATGAACATCCAAATTTTAAATAAAGTTATTTAAAGGGCACTGCAATATTTATGGACTCTTTAAACATGTAAGTGCATTTAAGAAAGTATATTATGAAAGTAAAATTATTCACAAGTCTAGTGTTTCATGTCCATTTATTGCCAACATAAAGAATCAGCCTATTTCATGTATGCTGTATTTAGACCTACATGTAAACAAACCTAAGAAAAATACGAATTGTTTCATGGTGCAAACATTGTTCAGTGACGGCGTGCAATTTTTGTAAACATCACACTAGCACGTCAGTACGTCCAACAATGGGGCAGAACACCATGAGCAAGAAACTGGATTCTTGCCACTACTTACTGGAAATACTTTATTACACAAGAATATTGTTTAGTCATGCCGAGAAGAAGGATTTGACATGTTAACCCATCTTTTCTCTCACTTAGGTGTTTTCCAACAAACTCTCATCACACTTTGAAGGAATCAATCCACAAACCTATGGCATGGAGAAGCTGGCAGCTCCTGTTTTGAGGACATGGGGCAAGAGATATGAAGAAGCAGGTCCCTGAGCGGTACGAGTCCCAGCTGCACATATTTAGGCTTCTGGGCTGAGCTCTGGGTCCTAAGTGGCGGGGTTGGGTCAGGGCTTGCATTTTTTACATAGATTTATTTTTTTGTACTCTTATGACATGTGGGATCCTAAAGTGCAGGGCCCAGGACTGGGCCTAGATCTTCCTTAGATCTGAGGTTAGTACTGGGTGCATGGAAAACTCCTGTGATGATGATGATTATTATATTTGAGACAACGTCTCACTGTGTCGCCCAGGCTGGAGTGCAGTGGTGCGATCTCGGCTCACTGCAGCCTCTGCCACCTGGGTTCAAGTGACTCTCCTGCCTCAGCCTCCTGAGTAGCTGGGACTACAAGCACACGCCACCACGCCCAGCTAATTTTTTGTATTTTTAGTAGAGACAGGGTTTCACCATGTTAGCCAGGGTGGTCTTGATCTCCTGACCTCATGATCCACCCACCTCGGTCTCCCAAAGTGTTGGGATTACAGGCGTGAGCCACTGTGTCTGGCCACTCCTGTGACTGTTGAAGTATCACTGCCCGTGGAGACCTCCTCTGTGAAGGGGGGCTGACAGCTCTAAGATAGGGCTCAACGCATGACATTGAAACTACTTGTTCCTCCTACTTGATTTTACTTGATGACCCTGTCTGAAATTCCTGATGCTTTTACTCAAATGCAGTCTCCTTGAGGACCTCCAGCTTACAAACAAGATTTACCTGTATTTCACTCTCTGTCATATTTTGAAGGGAATACATGCTTAATTCAAAAGTATGATGTTGAATAGGTTTTTCTGACTCCTCCTGCCATCCTGTTCATGTGCTACAATGGAGAGCCACTATGCTACACAGGGAGGGGCAGTGGTTCACATGACTGTGGGATGCACAGGCCCAAGGGCAGGTCGGTATCGGCACACTCATTTATGCATGGAGATTCTCACAGGGCTTGCAGTGCGCCGACTGCTTCAGGTCTCATCCCTGTGACCCAAAGTCTTCAATTCTGAAGATCCTTTGTCAATTTTTAAGCTGACTCTCACTCTACCTCTTCTTTGCAAAATCTGAGGATTAACCAGGGACAACAGGGAGCCTAAAGCAGGAAGGGAAGGCCCCACAGACCCTTCTCCTTGAATCTGGCAAATGGGGGATTTTGGAAATGTTCTTTTGGGGCCTCTAATGGGTAGAGACATCCGCTTCCGAAGGTATTTCTTTGTACCATATCTTAAAGGATAAGCAATGACATTGAATAAAAATGGGAAAGGGTAGAGGTTGCAATTCTAACAATGATTACAATTCATCTCAAGGCTTCAGAGCTGGACTTTTATTGGTTGTGCAGGAAGTAAATATGATAGCAAAGTATCTCATATTCTTACAGGTCCATTGTAAATGTCTTTAAAGCAAATGAAATCAGAACAAAAATGAGCTATTTATGAGGTCAAAAGTTCCTCAGAAAGAAGTAAAGCACAGGTGTTATAAAATTCTCCCGCGGGAACTGAGATAAACAGCAAGGAAGTAGCCACGTGCTTGGGTCAAGTCCAAGCCAGAGATGGTATGTAAAGGCTTCCCCAGCAGAAGGAGGCATCAGACTCCCCTCAAGTCTCCTGAGTCCTCACTCCTCACTTCACTGGAGTCCTCTCTATGGGTTGCTGTGGTTGTGGTGGCTGCAGTGGCTGTAGTGGTGGCTGTGGTGGCTGTGGTAGTGGCTGTGGTGGTGGCTGTGGTGGCTGCACCACCTGCAGGTGCTACCGTGTGGGCTGCTGCTCCAGCTGCTGCCCCTGCTGCCGCGGCTGCTGTGGGGGCTGCTGTAGCACGCCCGTGATCTGCTGCTGCCGCCGCACCTGCAGCTCGTGTGGCTGTGGCTATGGCTGTGGGAAGGGCTGTTGCCAGAAGCAATGCTGCTGCTAGGCGGGCCCCCGGCCTCTGGGCAGGTGCTCATTCCTGTGCTTGGATTTGTAGACTTTGTGTGCTTTCATCTCCTCTGGTTCACCTAAATATTGAGTCGTGTTGGCCAGGCGGGGTGGCTCACACCTGTAATTCCAGCACTTTGAGAAGCCAAAGGGGGTGGATCACTTGAGGTCAGAAGTTCAAGACCAGCCTGGCCAAAATGGTGAAACCCCATCTCTACTAAAAGTACTAAAATTGGCCGGGCATGATGGTGAGTGCCTGTAGTCCCAGCTACTTGGGAGGCTGAGGCAGGAGAATCGCTTGAACCCAGGAAGCGGAGGTTGCAATGAGCTGAGATCTTGCCATTGCACTCCATCCTGGGCAACAAGAGTGAAACTCCATCTCAAAGAAAAAAAAAAAAATATATATATATATATAGATAGATAGATAGATATATCACATGGCTCTCTCGCTCTCTCTAAGGAGAGAGAGAGAGTGAGAGCGAGACAGCCATGTGATTTAACATAAATACACCTGATTAGAAGTTAGAAGCCCAAATTCAAGTCCATGCTCTGCCACAGCGGTCAGCCACACACAAGTCAGGCAGCCTCCCAGAGTCTTGCTTATTCACCTATAAAATAGTAAGTTTGAACTAAGAATGAGTAAGGAACTTTTCAGTTTTAACAACATGTGAGTCTACTGAGATCTATTGAGTTCACAGAACTACACTCACAGGCTCTCCAGCCCCACACTCTGAAGATTTCTCTTACATATCTTATGCTTTTAAATATATACACCTTTGCTATAGTGGGCATTAAAATCTGTTAACACAAAAAACAATCACCTTTAATCTAATATGATCCATCAGTTATAATCCACACTGCAACAAAAACAGGCCATAGCTTACCTGATGAAAGTTCAACAGTTTACATTAATGAGCTCAGCCGGGATGAAATAATGATTACTAATATATTCCATTCTTTTGAAACATTTACTATCTGTGGAAATTCTGTACTTATATACCTGCTTATATTCGTTGTATACTATACATTGGTTATAGCTTCTAGTGTTCCCTTATCTTCCTAAATATAATTTAAAAGAAACACTAGAAAAATCTTGTATTTCACTGTGTTTGTTTTGATTTGTTTTTGTCGTTTTTGAAGGAGGGGTGAGTGTGATGAAGCTGATGTTTGGCAACACATGTTGCAAACTTTCGGAGGTTGTAAGACGAAAGAGAAGGGATACTCTGAATTTATTAGGGTAATGTTAGCTACAACAAAGCTTTTCTTATTGATGTCAACTGATCCTGAGCAGTTTTAGGTGGGCAGGAGAGGATGAGGATTCGGGAAGCTATTCTTCACTCAGTCATTTAGGGATCTAGGTTGAAGAAAGCGCTGACATTTTCGAGATATGGCTTCTAAGATGGCTTAGTGGTCCTCAGTTTATAGGTAGAAAAGAATAGATAGCCCATCACTTCTTAAGCGCTGTGGCTTGACAGTGACACAGCTTGTCATTGATGGGAAGTAACCACATGGTCCTGGCCAGGGTTGGTGGCTCGCACCTGTAATCCCAGCACTTTGGGAGGCCGAGGTGGGTGGATCACCTGAGGTCAGGAGTTCGAGCCCAGCTTGGCCAACATGGAGAAACCCCATCTCTACTAAAAAATGAAAATAAATTACCTGTGCATGGTGGCACGTGCCTGCAACCCCAGCTACTCGGGAGGCTGAGGCAGGAGAACCGCTTGAACCTGGGAAGCAGAGGTCGAGATTGTGCAGTGAGTCCAGACTGTGCCACTGCACTCCAGCCTGGGCAACAGAGTGAGACTGTCTCAAAAAAAAAGGAAATAATCACATGGTCCTATCCAGTCCATAGCTAGACTGACATTTCTCAGCAACAACCTTGTCATATGAAAGAGAAAAGCATACATTTCTCATGGACAGTTAGCTGTGTCTACCATATAAAGCTCATGTTCTAGGAAAACTCCTAGCTGATTTGACTGCAGTGTGTTTAGAAGGGGATACCCTGAGGTAACTGGTGGGTGTTTAATTCCCATTTGTATCACATGAATTTCCCCTGGAGCAGTGAAACTGGTCCCTGCGGCAGATCATTCTTCAAAGAAAAGTTTTTCTTTTTTTTTTCCTTTTTGAGATGGCGTCTCACTCTGTCACCCAGATTGGAGTGCAGTAGTGTGATTACGGCTCACTGCAACCTCCGCTTCCCAGGCTCAAGCAATTCTCCCACCTCAGCCTCTCGAGTAGCTGGGACCACAGGTGTGTGCTACCATGCTTGGCTAATTTTTTGTATTTTTTTTTTGTAGAAACAGGGTCTCACTACATTGCCCAGGCTGGTCTCGAACTCCTGGGCTCAAGCGATTCACCTGCCTGGGCCTCCCAAAGTGCTGGGATTACAGGCGTGAGCCACCGTGCCAAGCACAAGTTTTTCTAATACTGTTAACACTGTTCTCATTTGAATTAATCAGGTAGTTTTAATTTGTTTTTTAAAATGTTATATGTCATTCCAGAGTTATAAGCACAAAAACATCATTCAGATTATTGAAAAAGGATCTAGATATTCTAGAGAAAGTTTTCTCCATACCATTTAAATGAGATCATAGTGATGGCTATGGTGAACTCTTGCTCAACAGCCATTTCTATGTCCCTTTAGTATTTGCTGTTTTTCTGTACAGCAGAGGCTGAGATGATTAGAAATTACATTGCACAGAATCCTCTGCATCTGGGATCTGGATATTGCAAGAATTAGATCAACCTCTGAGGGGTATAAAAGGCAGAAACGCGGTGAAGGTCATTTTCCTCCACCTTCTATCTGTTGCTGCTGATAAGGAAGATTGGGGTGGAGGAGTTGAGTTTTCTGCACTGCAGCAATGTTCCTGGGTCCAGATAGTGTCATACAAGTTAATAAGCAGTTGCAGAGGCAGCTGTAGTCAGCGGGGCACCCACCATTCCTCCCGGCTAATTTTTGTATTAACTGGGCGTGGTGGCGGGTACCTGTAATCCCAGCTACTCGGGAGGCTGAGGCAGGCGAATCGCTTGAGCCCGGGAGGTGGAGGTAAATTCAGTGTTGTAGTGTTCAGTCACTAACCCGCGGTGTGCGGAGTGGTGATGACAACAGAGGCAATGGTTCCTTGGTTCCTCGACTGCAGCCTTAGTGGGTGTTCTTGAACTTAATCGTTCCAGAGGTGGCTTCTTGATGTCCCTGCTTTTTTTTTTTTTTTCTTTTTTTAACAGAGTCTCACTCTTATTGCCCAGACTGGAGTGCAGTGGCATGATCTCAGCTCACTGCAACCTCCGCCTCCCAGGTTCAAGTGATTCTCCTGCCTCAGCCTCCCAAGTAGCTGAGATTACAGGTGTCTGCCACCACGCCTGGTCAACTGTTGTTTTTTTAGTAGAGATGGGGTTTCACCATGTTGGCCAGGCTGGTCTCAAACTCCTAACCTCGTGATTCACCCACCTCAGCCTCCCAAAAATGCTGGGATTACAGGCGTGAGCCACCGTGCCCAGCCTTCCCTGCCTTTTTGGCTACTGCAGAGACAGTGGCATCTTCCAGGGCCAGTTCAGCAGTCATGACCCGGAAGCATTTCTGCAGATGAGTCTAGAGCCTGCTTTTCTAGCCCTTCCAGCGATTTTATACACATGATTCTCCCACGACATCTCTTCCCAATTCCATAGCTAGAATTTCAGTTTTCTGCAACTAACTGACACTAGTCTGTGAAACGTCCTTCTATCTTTTTATACCAAATTCTAGCCACGCTCCAAAGCTGTGCGGAATCCTGGCTCCCAGCCCTTCTTGATGGAATCTTCCTTTTTCTGAACTCCAAGGCTTTTGCTGTTTTGGCATGCCATGTGACAAGTTATTTGCATACTTTTCTGTCCTTGGTTTTAGCAACTTTTAGTTTTAGCTCTTTTGGTTGCAGAAAAATAGAAATCCACTAAAAACAATATAAAAGGATAATAATATAGGAGCATCTCACAGAAAACAGAGTCTGCAGTCAGTTTTCATAGGGTAGAAATTAAGATGTAAAATACCGTTGAGAAACCAAACAGTCACCCTTTCTCTGCCACCCTCTAAAGCTGTGTGGTCTCCTACCTCCTCTTCCTGCATATTTCTCCTCTCTGTCTCTCCTCCTCCTTCTTTTTGAAAAGATTGGTTTCTCTGTCTCTCCCAGCAGAGTTCATGAATTCATTGTATTGTATTGTATTTGTATTATTTTTATTTATTTTTCTTTGTCTAGAGAAGAGTCTCAGTCTGTTGTTCAGGCTGGAGTGCAGTAGCATGATCATAGCTCACTACAGCCTCCAACTTCTGGGTTCAAGCGATCCTTCCACCTCAGCCTCTTGAGTAGGTGGGAATTTAGGTGTATGCCACTATACCTGGCTAAATATTTTTGTGGACATGGGGTCTCCAGGCTGGTCTCAAATTCCTCACCTCAGATGATTCTCTCACCTCAGCCTCCCAAATCACTGCCATTACAGGCATAAGCCACTGTGCCTGGCTGTTATTTTTATTTTTTGTAGGGATGGGGTCTTGCTATGTTGCCCCGGCTGGTCTTGAACTCCTGGCCTCAAACACTCCTCCCATCTCAGCCTCCCAAGTAGCTGGGATTATAGGTGTGAGCCACTATGCCTGGTTAAACTCATGAATTTAAATATGGTAGCGACTTCTAGTTGCCTACCCAGTACTCTTGGTCTCGTTCTTCTCCCCAGTTTTAACTGGGCACAGATCACTTGGAATAAATACTACCTTTCCCATGCTGCTACATGGCTGTATTCTAGGCAATGAGATGGCTCTTTAAAAGAAAGAGGGTGAGCCTTTCTCCTCCTTTATCCTTCTTGTTTTATTATTTTTTCTTCTTCTCTTCCTTTATCCTTCTGAGTGGAGAGCAGATATAATGGTTGGAGCTATGGTTGCCACATTTTGAACATGAGAATAAAGAGATCAAAGAGATGGTGGATCCATGCACTGAAAGGATCTCTGAGGAAGTGGAGCTCCCACTCCAACTCCTGAGTGCTGTGTTAGTCTGTTCCCATGCTGCTAATAAAGACATACCTGAGACTGGGTAATTTATAAAGGAAAGAGGTTTAATCGACTCACAGTTCAGCATGACTGGGGACGCCTCAGGGAATCATGGAGGCCTTTCAATCATGGTGGAAGAGGAGGCAAACACGTTCTTCTTCACATGGCAGCAGCAAGGAGAAGAATGAGCAAAAGGGGGAAAGCCCCTTAAAAAACCATCAGATCTCGTGAGAACTCACTCACTGCTAGGAGAACAGCAGCATAAGGGTAACCACCCCCATTCAATTACCTCCCACCAGGTCCCTCCCATGACACGTGGGGATCATGGGAACTATAATTCAAGATGAAATTTGGGTGGGGACACGGCCAGACCACATCAAGTACTTACCTCTCGACTTTGAGAATAACTTTCTATCTTAAGTCATTTTTATTTTAAATTTCTTTTTGTGTGCAACTAAGCTTAATTTTAACGGATACACGTGCCCTCCCATTTCATTCATACTAGGGAATAAGTTGTTTCTCTTGGTTTCAATTCCAAGCTCCTAGAGAGATTGGAAGAGCTTAGCTTCTGTATCTACTGGTATTCCAATCAACAATGGCCAGGGGAGCAAAGTTCCATAACACAAATGGGATACAGAGGATCTATGCATGTAAGTTATGGGGGGGTTGTTTTTACAGAAACAGGTATGTGTGTTGGGCAGATACTAAAATGTTGTCATCATTCTCCTCTTCAGTTATAAGCTAATTCTCTTTTCAACTCTATACTGAAATATCTTCCCCTTCATAACATACAGATTAAATTTCTACATTTTTACAGAATTCTTCAGATACTTCCTTTTAGCCACAAATGTAAGGAGTTCCAAACCCAAGTGGAAATGTTATGCCCACTAGCAAAAGCATGCAACTTACTCAGTTTTGTTCAAATGGCAAAGACTCTGGACGTCAGACACTTGATTCTCATAGTCAGGTGGAGTCCAACCGATCCAGTTTCCTACACATAAAATGATTACCGAAACAGTTCTTCAATTCAACAGCTTATGAAGACAGCAAAAATATTTGAAATGGCACAACTCACATTCTAAGATAAGTAACTACCACCTCCCACTCATTCAGGTCAGTAATAAATATATATTATAATATATAGTTATAGAATGATATAATTTATGACTTAGTGGGAGGGTACATTTTAGTTGTTAATTTTTGTAAAATAAAAAATATGTATTTTTAGAATATTATATAATTATAGTAGAAATCTCAACCATGCAGAACTACATAAACCATACAATGGAAGTGTCTTCTGTCTCTAACCCAGTTGTATTCTTTCAGTTATTCTCGGTGTTTTGTGTGTTGTGTTGATAGATGGGCGTTTTTTGTTTTTGTTTTGAGATGGAGCCTCACTCTGTTGCCCAGGCTGGAGTTCAGTGGTGCAGTCTCGGCTCACTGCAACCACTGCCTTCTGGGTTCAAGCGATTCTCCTGCCTCAGTCTTCCGAGTAGCTGGGATTACAGGCACCTGCCACCACACCCAGCTAATTTTTTTGTATTTTTAGTAGAGATAGGGTTTCGCCACATTGGCCAGGCTGGTCTCGAACTCCTGGGCTCAAGTGATCCTCCCACCTCACCCTCCGAAAATGCTGGGATTACAGGGGTGAGCCACCATGCCCGGCCCGTAGGTGGGTTATTCTTAATCCTTTCATACAAATCCTTTCACACAAAGGATTTCACATTTCACTGGGGTCCAGTAACTGGGTCCCCAGTCTGGAGTTAATGTTTTGGTGTCCATTACCAGGCATGCCCCTTGTACCAGGCTGTGTGCCCTCCTGCTGCTGCAGAGTGGAGCCCTGCTCCCTAAGCCTACTACGCCTGAGCTTTTGGCCCACACTGACTGCACCACTGCATGCACTATCTCACCATTCCCAACAGCACTCACTGAATCTATGCTCTGGGCTGAGCGGGGGATTACACAGAAGCAGAAGGAAGGCATTGTAGAGATTGGAACTGCCTAACATCCCAATCTTTTCTCCTAGACATATTGGCTTGTATTTCCACCGACCTGAACTCATGCATAACTGAGTGACTTTTTTGGCCAATGAAATGTGAACAGAAGTGATGTGGGTCGCTTCTGGGCAGAAACATATAGATCCAGTATGCGGCTCACCACATTTTTGTACCCTGCCTCTGCAACTGTGGAAGCCTGGATCAAGATGCTGCCTCTGCCAGTCTAGGTCTTTCAGGAACTACCATGAGCACGGACCCCATTGAGATCAGGATGGTCAGTTAGCATACGCAAGAACTTTTGTATTGTTTTTGTTTTTTGAGACGGAGTCTCACTCTGTCGCCCAGGCTGGAGTGCAGTGATGCAATCTTGGCTCGTGGCAACCTCCACCTCCCAGGTTCAAGTGATTCTCCTGCCTCAGCCTCCCAAGTAGCTGGGATTACAGGTGTGTGCCACCACGCTTGGCTACTTTTTGTTTTTTTAGTACAGATGGGGGTTTTGCCATGTTGGCCAGACTGGTCTCCAACTCTTGACCTCAGGTGATCCTCTTGTCTTGGCCTCCCAAAGTGCTGGGATTACAGGTGTGAGCCACTGCAGCTGGCCAGAAATTTTGTATGTTAAAGCCTATCCCAACTGATAGTCTTTTCTCAAGGAGCTCACAAGCTTGTAGAGAGGCAATGTGGAACCACAGTCTGGAGATGTAGTACTGTACATGGCCAAGTAAGTGTTCAAGGGCTTAAATAAAATACGATAACCTCCTCATCCAATCTCTCTCCTATTGCTATCTTTCAGTCTGGTAGCATTAGCCAAAACTCTCACATGTCTTAGGTGGGCTATCTCCAGATGGATTAGTCTGCAACACTGAAATAATATGACATAAACATTTTATTTTGTGTATATGAGCATACAGCTTGAAATAAACTCTAATATTTGCCGCAGAAAAAATACTTTTCCCCGCATCTCATATGTGTTCATTTTCTTGTTGAATAATTTCAAAGAAAGAAACTTCCATAGCTGGTAATAATATCAATAGGACAGGAAAATATAGTTTAGCTGGATATTTCTGTTTTTACTTTTTAGAAGCCATACTAATAAAGGAGTATATTAAAGGAGCTTATCGTAAGCCTATCTTCTTGCATAAATTTATCTCATAGATTTTTTTTTCTGCTTTCCTTCCTTCACCCCATCATGATATAGAATTATTTTCTCATTTCCCATCATAGTCGTCATAATGTCCTACCCTATTGGACTCTGAACTACTTTCCACTATTCATTTTTTTATTAGCGTTAAATTTTAACCAGAATATTGGGATAAAAGGCAACACAGTACCATGCAAGCATAGCCACCTTGACAACGTTTCTAACTGAGCTGGGGTGACCATGACCTGCTGTGAGGGATGGACATCCTGCAATGGATTCAGCCTGCTGGTTCTACTGCTGTTAGGAGTAGTTCTCAATGCGATACCTCTAATTGTCAGCTTAATTGAGGAAGACCGATCTTCTCAAAACCCCATCTCTTGCTTTGAGTGGTGGTTCCCAGGAATTATAGGAGCAGGTCTGATGGTGAGTAACAGTCATATGAGTTGATGTGAAGAAGGGCCTGCCTATTTCACCACAATCCTAAAAGCTATCTTTCAGTCTTGCAGTTAACTACGTCTTGGCTTATGATACAATTTGGAGCGGTTGTATGGCATTAATTTATTTGGTCATCAGTGAAGAATGGTAATTTAAATAAAGTACACTATGTGGTATACGATAGAGAGCTGGACAAAAAAATAAATAAATTGATAGAAGTTGGCTGGGTTATTATCTCTCACATTTCTGCACAGGTAGGGCTGCTCTTCCAAGCTTTATGGTTAGAATTAGGGACTTTCTGAATTAGTTCCTTCAACTTTCCATTGCTCCATACCAGTCTGTAAGTACTCACAGAAAATGCAATAGGAGCGAGAGGTTGGTTAATAGGAATGAGTAGAAACATTCCCATGTCTGATGACTGGCCTGGATGATGGGAATTACGAGCCATGAATGTTGCATTGCCTGTACCTGAAGGGAGTTGGGCTAAGAGACGTGGACTTAAAATCCTGGGTCTCTGGTCTCAAGGACTTTTTGACTCAGCTATTACATAGATCCTAGGACATGGAGCTTGTTGAATAGTTTGATGATTGTTACTAGGTCTACCTTTGTTGAAATCTGCAGCAGAGCAGTGCAGTCTGGAACTCCTGAATGTAACTGGCATGAGTCACCTGAGGCACTTGCAATAGTTAGATTTACGGATTTTCTCCTGGGAATTCTGGTGCAGTAGGCCTGGGTAGGACCCATTTGTATAGGGAAAACTGCTTTCAAATCTGGTAGAATACCTCAGCTATGCTTCTGCCTCCAATATATCACTGCAAGCAAATCATTTATTCTATGGTTTTGTTTCTATATGTGTAAAATGGGGATGTGGATGTTGAAGTTGATAATTCAGCATCCAAGAGGCGTGTTTTTGTTTGTTATGCCACTATGGGGTTTAGTTGTGCCAGATAAATGAGCGTATGTGTGTGTGTGTAAGACAGAGAGAGAGAGAGAGAGAGAGAGAGAGAGAGCAAGCTGTAAGGACTGACATTATCAGTGTTTTAGAGATAATAAAACACGGAGGTGATTTTAGTTTAACTTTTTTTTAAGTTCAGAGGTACATGTGCAGGTTTGTTACATAGGTAAACGTGTGTCTTGGGGGTTTTTTGTACAGATTATTTCATCACCCAGGTATTAAGCCTACTACCCATTGTTTATTTTGCCTGATCCTCTCCCTCCTCCCACTCTCCACCCTCCACCCTCCACCCTCCACCCTCCACCAGGTCTCAGTGTGTGTTGTTCCCTTTTATGTGCTCATGTGTTCTCATCATTTACCTCCCACTTATGAGTGAGAACATGCGGTTTTTGGTTTTCTGTTCATGCATTAGTTTGTTAAGGATAATGGCCTCCAGCTCCATCCACGTCCCCGCAGAGGACATGATCTCATGCCTTTTTTTGTGGCTGTGGAGGTGATTTTTAAAAAAATTCAGAACATAGTTTTCTACTTGAATCACTGATTCTTAATTATGATCAGTTACTGCTGCTGGTCTTATCCCCAGATTTACAAAAACCCTCTTCCTTTACCATCACGAGGAATCTGTTCCTCTGCTTTAGGTAGAAAGATCTAATTAAAGCAACAGCTTTTGGGCTATTTCTTCACACTGCCATGAATGCTCTCTTCCAGGCTGAGAGACAGAAAACACATTGCAACTCAACAGCGTGAAGCAACCATACATCCGTGTGTCTGTTTTCTCCCCTGTAGAAGTCGTCTCTCTATTTGAGTAGTAGAAGCCTCTTTTGCATTTGCTTACACCAGAAGCCAGGAGCAGCTGGCTGAGCATAACTTAACGATAGCAATTTCCATGAAGCTCCTCAAAGTTCCCGAGTTAAGACAATCCACTTAGAATAACTCATGCAGCATTAGATATAAATTGGCTCTGCCACAAATCCCATGAGATAAAAAAAAAAAAAGTATTAGCATTAAAGGAGTCTGAGGTGGCGATGACACACACCTACGTCTCCTGTATTCTTCATTTTAGGATGGTGGCGGGTGTGGCAGGGAGAGAAGAGACAGAGAAAAACAGACAGAAGGACATAAGTCATTTATTGGCCATCTGCCAAGGGCCATCTACTGGGTTCATTCATTACCTTGTTATCTCATTTAGTCTCTATAATAATGTGTGTGTTTATTATCACTTGTATTTTACAGGCCAGCACACAGAAAGTTAGGAATGTTAACAAGGTCACCTAATGGATGTGAAACCCAGTTCCAGATACATCTGACGTCAAAACTCTGTTTTTCCACCAGTGCTAGTACCATAGTCCTCAACACCTGTCTCAGGGCTGCCAGAGGTGAAAGACATAATCTATAAATTAATCCATAAAGTTAAGTGACCAGGAAACTGAATCACAGAAAGATTACAGAAACCTGTGGAACAGTTTCAGCGAATCTGAACTTCCTTGTTCTACAGCTAACTTTACTTTATCACCCTCAGCAAGTATTATCGCAGATATCCACATCAGACTACCTCTATTATTCAGTAGTATAGAATGTCATTAAAGCATCAGACAACTCTTTGAAAAGTCCAATATGAACTTTATAGACAGAGGCTAAGCCCACAGGCAAACAGGTGGGTGGTAAAAAGGGTTCAGACTACACGTATATTTTCATGATCCTCAGATGGATACAGAATGTGGAAGAAAGTCTTTTTCAAAGGGACTTATTAATATGTCCTTTACAACATCCATGAAAATACCCACTAGTTCAAAATATTGAGCTTTCAATATACTTGTAACCACACAAAAAAGTTATTAGAGAAGAAATCACTGCCCGTGATAAGCACTTTGGTCATAGTTCTTGAAATCTTTCCAAGATTACTGTAGTGTTTCAAATTAGTATTGTTACCAAAAATGGGATTTTGCAGGAAGTAGATAATTATACAAACTATGGAATTCATTATTGATTACATCATGAAATATATTCATTTTACGGCTTCATGACTTACTTAAAACAGAGGTGAACTTTTCATCTTCTAAAACCATGACTAAGTAAAAATGTGATGTACTTAACTTTAAATGGAAAAACCGATACAAATGTTATTTGTTTGAGTATTTTTAAAAAGACCTCAAAATGTTTCCTTGAAAACATATAAACAGAAAGGCCATTTTATTTTATATAAGGTTAATTGTGAGCCTGATCTTAATCATGCTTATTCATTGAGTTCACTTATTAGATAAGAGCAACTCATCAAAGTCAGTTATTGAAGTCTTAATAGAGAACAAATTGTTGAAAGTTGGCTGGGCGCGGTTGCTCATGTCTGTAATCCCAGCACTTTGGGAGGCTGAGGTGGGCAGATCATGAGGTCAGGAGACCAAGATCATCCTGGCTAACACGGTGAAACCCCATCTCTACTAAAAATACAAAAAATTAGCCAGGCGTGGTGGTGGGCACCTGTAGTCCCAGCTACTCGGGAGGCTGAGGCAGGGGAATGGTGTGAACCCGGGAGGCGGAGCGTGCGGTGAGCTGAGATCACGCCACTGCACTCCAGCCTGGGCAACAGAGCGAGACTCCATCTCAAAAAAAAAAAAAAAAAATTGTTGAAAGTTAAACAGATGAGATTTTATGCATGACAAACATTTGTAAAATATACTTTTGTGGGTTGTTTTTTTTTTTTTTTTGGTCATTGTTTTTGAGACAAGGTCATGCTCTGTCACCCAGGCTAGAATGCAGTGCTGTGAGCACAGCTCACTGCAGCCTCAACCTCCTGGGATTAAGTGATCCTCCCCCTTCAGCCTCCTAAGTAGCTGGGACTATAGGCATGCACCATGATGCCCAGCTTATCTTAAAAACCTTTTTTGGCCAGGTGTGGTGGCTTATGCCTGTAATCTCAGCACCTTGAGACGCTGAGGTGGATCACCTGAGGTCAGGAGTTCGAGACCAGCCTGGCCAACATAGAGAAACCCGTTTCTACCAAAAAATACAAAAATTAGCCAGGCATGGTGGTGCATGCCTCTAATCCCAGCTACTCGGGAAGCTGAGGCAGGAGAATCACTTGAACCCAGAGGTGGAAGTTGCAGACAGCCAAGATTGTGCCACTGCATTCCAGTGTCACATAGGTGACAGAGTGAGACTCTGTCCCAATTTTTTGTTTGTTTGTTTGTTTTTTGGAGATAGGGTCTCACTATATTGCCCAGGTTGGGGTCACACTCCTGGGTTCAAGCAATCCTTCTGTCTTGGCCTCCCAAAGTGCCAGAATTACAGGCATGAGCCACCATGACTGGCTGCAAAATATAGTTTTGATATTTGTAATGAGCTATGACTTTGTGTGTTACTCTCATGTTCAATTTCTTAGAGGACCCCCAAAAGTCTGAATTTCATCACAGAATTTTTAATGGTCTGAAGTTTTTTTGTACTTCATTTGTAAAATCATATAACTTCTAAAACTAAATACAATTACGGGTTTCTGTAAGAAAAAATGGACAATATTACTTTTCTTTTTAAAAACAAAAGACTAGAAAGACATTTAATTTTACAAAAACTCAGGCATTCAAAATATGCTTAGGAAATGAGAAAGCGTGTTCTCATAATTATTCATTTTGGCAGGAGATTATCTGGAAAATTTATATATAATTCAGACATACACATACACCATTCACAGTTTTAGCGTCTGTCCTCTGAAAAGCCCCTCCAATTTCCATAGCTCTGAATGGGAAAGTGGCTGAAACCACAGTGAGTTGTCAAATTACCAGTAACAGCATTACAAAGATGTGTTAACACGCCTTGAAGTCAGTGGGGTGGTGACTAATACACTGTAAGTAATTGTCCCTTTACAAAACCCCTTTGTAAGTGAATCATGAAAGTAAATATTTAGCAACTCTCAAATAAACTTATCTTCATGAAAGTTAACAGAGTTCAGTTTGCATCAACAAGGAAAATAGAACAATTTATCCATTTAAGTTGCAATGTCAATCCACATTTTTTTTTTTTTTTTTTTAGACAGGGTCTCACTTTGTCATCCTAGGCTGGAGTACACTGGCACTTTCTTTTGAAAGAATCATTATTTTTCTCAGTCTGTGGCTGGCAAACTGTAAATATTCATTGACTATTTTAGGTTTACAAACCAGCCTCTTCCACACAATTTTTTTTTTTTTTTTTTAGACGGAGTCTTGCTCTGTCACCAGGCTGGAGTGCAGTGGTGCGATCTTGGCTCACTGCAACCTCTGTCTCCCGGGTTGAAGTGATTCCTCTGCCTCAGGCTCCCCGGTAGCTGGGACTACAAGCACATACCACCAAGCCCGGCTAATTTTTTGTATTTTAGTAGAGACAGGGTTTCACGATGTTGGCCAGGATGGTCTCGATCTCCCGACCTCGTGATACGCCTACCTTGGCCTCCCAAAGTGCTGGGATTACAGGCATGAGCCACTGTGCCCAGCCTCTTCCACACAATTTAACTCTACTGTTGGTGCACAAAAGTAGCCATAGACAGTATGTAAATAAATGGATGTGACTGTGTTCCAATAAAACTTTATTTACAAGAAAGAGGTGGTGGGCCATAGTTTGCCAATTCCTGTTATAAATGATTTATCCTGTAAGCTCAAAAGGCAGTATAGCTTATGTGTACAATAAAAGATGTTTAGTGCATGAATACTGACACCTATTTGGGAGCTAGAATTTCTTTTCCCTTTTCTTCTGGGCTTTCAGCTATGCTCCAAGGTGGCTGGGCAGCCATATACACATGTGGCCTCTAAATAAGAAGTGTGGTGGTGTTCAAGGCAATGTGTAAGCAAGCTTGATAACAACACAAAGTGACATGGAGGCAATACATCATCAGATGGAGAGAGGTTTGTTAGGAATGCTGCCTTGTAAAGAGGCATAAACTTTAAACCTGTGCTGAAAGAAGAAAGGCGGATGTGGCCTTGAATAAATGAATCAGAGAGGGAGTAACTGGAAGGACAATGAGATGAGCAAGGGTGAAGGCAGCAGGGAAGATGAGAATGAACAAACTCTAGGTAGGAATAGGGGAGAATGGTAAGACTTGAGTCAGTGTGGAATAGGGATTGAGAGACCCGGCTGAGTACAGAGGCTCACCTGTAATCTCAACACTTTAGGAGGCCGAGGCAATCACTTGAGCCCAGGAGTTCGAGACCAGCCTGGGCAACATGGCAAAACCCCCATCTCTACAAAAAATGCCCCTCAAAATAAATTAAAAATAATGGGGCATGATGGCATGCACTTGTAGTCCCAACAACTCGGGAGGCTGAGGTAGGAGGATCTCTTGAGCCCTGGATGCTGAGGCTGCAGTGAATCGTGATCATGCCATTGCACTTCAGCCTGGGTGACAGAGTGAGACCCTGTCTCAAAAAAACAAAACAAAAAACCGTCTGGGCTCTGCACCCCAAATGACTAGGTTTTTGTTGTTGTTGTTTTGAGACGGAGTCTCGCTCTGTCGCCAGGTTGGAGTGCAATGGCGTGATCTCAGCTAACTGCAACCTCCGTCTCCCAGGTTCAAGTGATTCTCCTGCCTCAGCCTCCTGAGCAGCTGGGGCTACAGGTGTGCACCACCACGCCCAGCTAATTTTTGTATTTTTAGTAGAGACGGGGTTTTCTCATGTTGGCCAGGATGGTCTCGATCTCCTGACCTCGTGATCCACCCACCTTGGCCTCCTGAAGTGCTGGGATTACAGACGTGAGCCACCGCGCCCGGCCAAATGACTAGTTTTGAATCCCAACCCTTCTACTAAGAAAATAGAAGGACAATTTGAGTCGTTTGTCTAAGAAAGACAAATTACTCAAACTTTCTATGCCTCAGTCTTCTCATTGGTAAAATGGGAATAATAATAGCACCTACCTGATAGGATTATTATGAGGATGGAATAAACTAAGGCATGTAAAGCGCCTGTAACAGTGCCTGCCATGTAGTCAGAGCTCGGGAAAATGTTAAGAGAACGGGAGTAGGAGGAGAGAGGAAAACCACTCAAGGGCAGCTGTGCTGAGATGGCAGAAAACCGATGCCTAAAATTTCTCAAGTGGAAGGAAATAATTTACATTCCACCCTTCAATGATACAAAACTCCTTCCAGTAAGAATTTCTAGTCATAGCTGCTGCCTAGATCCTACTAAAAATTGAAACCCAAGTCCTGAGAATATGGTGTTCTTTCTTACAGCTTTCCTTGGCAACATGTATTTCCCTGAAGACAGAATGCGATCTATAGGTTTCTGAGCATCAATGTATAAAGTGAGATCATTACATATCATGGATATAGGAAGAGAAAGGAGAACGTGGAACCAAAAATAATTCTCAAATATAAGTTTGGGGAAACCAGCAAGATAGCTGGGATCCTGGGAAAAGAAAGGCTAGTGGGAGTGGGTGGTGATAGAATGATTCGTTCCCAACTGCCAGGCAAACAAAACCATCAACTTCTTTTCTGCAGGTTTGCCAGAATAATTCATACAATTTCTGGAAAATTGGGCCAGGTATGATGGCTCACATCTTTAGTCCAAGCACTTTAGGGGCACAAGGCAGGAGGTTTTCTTGAGGCCAGGAGTTCAGGACCAGTCTGGGCAACAGAGTGAGATCTTACCTCTACAAAAATATTTTAAAAATTAGCCAGGTGTGGTGGCCTATACCTGTGGTTCTAGCTACTCAGGAGGCTAAGGCAGGAGGATTATTTGAGCCCAGGAGTTTAAGGCTACAGTGAGCTATGCTCGTATCACTGCACTCCAGCCTGGGTAACAGAATGAGGCCCCTACTCTTTAAACAAACAAACAACTAACAGAGTTTGGATGATGCAGCCAATTCTTTCAGAAACATTTCTTCCAAAAATAATATGTAAATAAGTCATCCTAATCTATTCAAAATCTAGTTCTCTGCAGATGACTCAGAGTGAACTAAGAATGTAGATAGAAGACTTCAAAACTGCTGTCTTGAATTCCCCCGTTCCCGCCACCACTTTTAATCTTTCTGGTTGAAACTGGGATGACAAGGTTCACAAAACCACGGATATTGCCAAATTCCCTTTTTGTTCTTTGAGGCTTGATTTCCCACAACCGGTGGTAAATGGAAGGTGAAGATTACTATTTTTTCTTCTGATGAGAAGTAATAATACTCATCTTTCCTGTTGATGTCATTTCCAGGCCATTCCAGCAACAACAATGTCCTTGACAGCAAGAAAAAGAGCATGCTGCAACAACAGAACTGGGGTAAGTATGGAGCAGTCGGCATGGAAGCAGAAGTGCATAAACAGTTATTGCTATCTAAGCAAAGCCACACTGAGTCACTTATGTCTATCGAATCACAGTAGGGCTCCGTTGACAGAACCACAGCCTTAGAAACATGCTATTTTTATTTATTTATTTAGAGACAGGGTCTCGTTCTGTTGCCGAGACTGGGGTGCAGTGGTGCAATCTTGGTTCACTGCAACCTCTGCCTCCCGGGATCAAGCAATTCTCCCGCCTCAACCTCCTGAATAGCTGGGACTATGGGTGCGCACCACCACGCCCCAGCTAATTTTTGTATTTTTAGTAGAGATGGGGTTTGAACATGTTGGTCAGGCTGGTCTCAAACTCCTGACCTCAAGGGATCTGCCCACCTCAGCCTACCAAAGTGTTGGGATTACAGGTCTGAGCCACTGCGCCTGGCCAAAACATGCTATTTACGATGATTATATAGAAATAGAAAAAGTGAGAAGGGTTTTTTTGTCCCACAAACAGTTAGAGTTGGCCTTCTGCCCCTTCCTCAGTCTTTGGTGGATTGTCCTTTCCTCAATCTAAAGGTTTTTAAAGAAAGGAGATTTATAAGTCACACCCACATCTGCAATCAGTTTCATAATACTCAGGTGTGATATTTTTGTGGCGTATATAAAATACTCAGGGGAAATGGACTCAGTTCTCTCATGCAATGACAGACTGGTTTGCTGGGATTAGAATGACAACTGCCCTTATCCAGTTCAATCAAAGGAGCTGCCAGGTTTTTTCCCCCCAAAACATTTAATACCTACCCACTATGTATAAAGTCGTAATGAAGTTAAAAGTAAATTAAGATTCATTAACCTGAGTGTCACTCTGCTCAGAACACCTTCAGATATGCTCTCACAAAACCCTCAAGTAGGAAAAAGTAAGATGTGTGTTTTATTCATGAAGGAACGGATGCTCAGAGAAAGTAAATAATTTGCCAGTGTAGCACACTAGTAAGTGGATTTTTATCCAAAACCACTGGAGCACCCCACAATTCACAATCTTTATGCCCTGAACATGGCTATCAAGCAACATAAGGGCTCTCATAGTTCCCTGTGGAAGAGGTAGATTGAAAGCAAGCAGTCACAGTAAATCTGCTTGGCCGAGCTTGAGCTTTCAAAGCAATGGTTCTCAGATGGATGGGAACATTGGGCCGGGCACGGTGGCTCACAGCACTTTGGGAGGCTGAGGTGGGAGGATCACTTGCGGCCAGGAATTCGAGACCAGCCTGGCCAACATGGTGAAACCCCCGTCTCTACTATAAATACAAAAATTAGCTGGGCGTGGCAGCCCATGCCTGTAATCCCAGATACTCAGGAGGCTGACGCAGGAGAATCGCTTGAATCCAGGAGGCAAAGGTTGCAGTGAGCCAAGATCGCACCATTGCACTTCAGCCTGGGCAATAGATGAGTAAGACTCTGTTAGAATCATCTCAAGAGATTTAAAAAATACCAATGCCTGGGTGGCCCCCAGAGTTTCTGCATCAGTATTTTTCAAAAGCACTCAAGATAATTCGGCCAGGGGTTAGAACCACTGCTTAAAAAAAAAAAAGCCAGATATTTCTATCCATAATGGAAGATTCATATTTTTAAAAATTACCCTTTTTTTTCTGACATTTGATATTTATCTAGGATTACAATAATTATGCTAATTAGTTCTAGTCTATTTTTGTTCTGAATACATTTTAGGTATTCAATAAACACTAATTTTCAATTTCCCTTCCCTGTCACTTTTCTTTGTAAATGATAACAATTTGGAATTTGACTTTGTATCTTTTCTATATGGTGCTCACAACATTCTCGACATCCTGAGACATTTCTGAATTCCTGAAATCAAAAATATCAAAACACTTACATAGGCTTTTCCTATGGGTGTATCCTCTAAGAACTGGTGTTTAAGTCGTACCTGGTGTCTTTGAAGCCTAGATAAGACCAAAACATGAGATGAGTGGCAAAGGCTACATCTTGGGAGGAAGGAAAGGGTTGACCAAGGCTTGTCCCCTGTTTTAACTGTTCCTTGCTTCTTCCCTTTTTCCAGTTCTTAATTTTGCTTCTGAATACAAAATGGTTTTGCTGAATCATTTAAGTGAATCCCCTTTAGGGGAAATACAGATGCCTGGAATCACTTTCTAAAGCCAGGCCTTTTGTCAAGTGATGAGAACTCAAAGATAATATGACCAGGCGCGGTGGGTCACGCCTGTAATCCCAGCACTTTGGGTGGCTGAGGTGGGCGGATCACTTGAGGTCAGGAGTTTGAAACCAGCCTGGCCAACATGGTGAAACCGTGTCTCTACTAAAAATATAAAAAAATAAAAATAAAAATAAAAATTAGCCAGGTGTGGTGGTGGGCACCTGTAATCCCAGCTACTTGGG
>NW_012102887.1:1726687-1774564 GCF_000951045.1 Mandrillus leucophaeus
TATATATATAAAATAGATGGCTAAAAATAAACATCATGGCACTTCTTGATGAGTAAATTTAAGTAACTGCACAAGTCACAGTAGCATGGAAGAATCAGGATTTGAAGTAGACTTGAAATCCATCATTGTGAACGTTTGGCTGCAAGAAGTATAGTGATTAAAGTGCTTCCCAGCTGTGAGAGCCTGACAAGTTTCGTCCATCTCCATGATACACAATTTTCTCATCCATAAAATGGAAATAATAATAGTATCTATCTCTTGGGGTTATGAAAAGAATTAAATAATATATGTAAAGTACAACATCCCTCAACACAACTCTATAGGTAGTCGCCTTATTCTGCACTCATAAAAGGCAGGTCTCAAGAATACAACACACAAATCCTGTGGGGGGTTGCATTATTCCCGCAAAGGAAAAGGAAAAGCATTTCCTCACTTCATTTCTGCTGATTTTGAAATCATCATCAGTGACTAACAACTTCACTGAAACAATACAAAAGTTTCCTTTTTTTTTTTTTTCTTTTAGAGATGGGGTCTAAATATGTTGTCCAGGCTGGTCTTGAAGTCCTGGGCTCCAGCAATCTGCCCCCCTTGGCCTCCCAAAGTGCTGGGATTACAGGCACGAGCCACCGTGCCTGGCCTAAGAGCTTAGTTTTTGAAAAACAAACGCTAACTTTCATTCCATTTCCTATGCCAAATTCCATGCCTTCTTCTGTTCTCATGACTGACTCATGAAATAAAGATGTGTACGATCTTTGTAACACAGTGGTTCTCAACCGGCGGGTTATTTTACCCACCCACCTCCACCCCAAGAGGATATCTGGCAATGTCTGGAGACAATTTTGGTTGTCAGAACTGGGCTGGAGGTGGCAGGGGTGTGTGTAGGGGGGTGATATTGGCATCTATGAGGTAGAAAGCAGGGATGCTGCTAAATATACTATACTGCACAGGAAAGGCCCCACAGCAAAGTGTGCAAATGTCACTGGTGCTGAGGTTGGGAAGTCCTGTTCTAACTCTATGCTGATGACTGATGACTGCAGGATGCTGGCCACTGGCCACTTAAAGCATCAGGGTCAAATTCACTTAAAGCATCAGGGCGAAACACTTGGGAGCCAAGAGACCAGGCATGAAGATAAAGGTAGTTAAGATCCAGTCAAGGCCGGGCGCGGTGGCTCAAGCCTGTAATCCCAGGACTTTGGGAGGCTGAGACTGGCGGATCACAAGGTCAGCAGATCGAGACCATCCTGGCTAACACAGTGAAACCCCGTCTCTACTAAAAAATACAAAAAACTAGCCGGGCGAGGTGGTGGGCGCCTGTAGTCCCAGCTACTCGGGAGGCTGAGGCAGGAGAATGGCATGAACCCGGGAGGCGGAGCTTGCAGTCAGCTGAGATCCGGCCACTGCACTCCAGCCAGGGCGACAGAGCGAGACTCCTTCTCACAAAAAAAAAAAAAAAAAAAGATCCAGTCAAGATTCTATGAAGTAGGAAGTACACAAAACAGGGAGGAACTAAATCTCAGTGATCAGAAGAAACAGATAAGGCTCGGGAACATGAAAGTTGAGATTTTTCAGAGACAGTGACAAGCCAAAGCATGTTTTTTTGTTTTTTGTTTTTGACAGAGTCTTGTTCTGTCACCCACCCAGAGTGGAGTGCAATGGTGCAATCTCAGATCACTGCCTCCCGGGTTCAAGCGATTCTCCTGCCTCAGCCTCCCAAGCAGCTGGGCACCCACCACTAAGCCCGGCTAATTTTTTGTATTTTTAGTAGAGAGGGGGTTTTGCCATGTTGGCCAAGATGGTCTTGAACTCCTGACCTCAGGGGATCCACCCACCTTGGCCTCCCAAAATGTTGGGATTACAGGCATGAGCCACCACGGCCGGCCCCAACCATCTTTTAGAGAGTGTAATCAAATAGCAGAGACTTTGCCCTCTGCTTTCTTGTATCATTCACACCTAATCAAACTGTGATCTTAAGAATCAGGATTTTAGGGTGACTGGATTAAAAAAAGACTGCATATGCTCCTGAAACTTGAAACAGATCAGGAACATGTAATAATGTGTGCAAATGGCTCTATTTTATTTTTCAGATGTTTCTTTCATCACTTTTCAGTGTAATCACAGTCATTGGTGCTCTGTATTGCATGCTGATATCCATCCAGGCTCTCTTAGAAGGTCCCCTCATGTGTCATTCTCAAGGCAACAGTACTGCCAATTGTGAATTTTCATTGAAAAACATCAGGTAAGTAAGTTGATTTTCACAGGCTTACTGTCTTACACAGTTGAACTAGTTGGCTTAGACTAATGCAGTACTTGTATGCCATGCTTTTATTTGATGCAACTGCTGGCAGAGATTCTTAGGAATTTAGTACATTAACGCCAGTTAGCACAACCCCACATAAAAATGGAGGAATCCTTAGATTTACAATGCTCTAAAAGGACTTTTAGATATTCTCTAAAAGGACTAGCCAATCTCAAATGGCTTATGCTTCTCTTTCAAAAATCTACAGTTACATATGTGTATGTATATTAAAAAATTATGCAAATATACACCAGAAACTTAACTTTCATCCATGGAGAATGGAAATAGGGGACTCCCTTGGACAGTGAAGAGAACATTTACTTTCTACACTTCTGAATTAAATTTGTAAACCATGAGCAAATATTACATTTACAATTTTAAAAACTTACTAAAAACACAATAAATAAAATGCAGAGCCTTGCCTGTAGGCCTAAATGGAACAGAGCAACCAATGGATTCATACAGACATATTATAAATATACTGTATGCATGGGAATGAATCCAAAATTTAAGTCATGTAATAACAAACAATACTGGAGAGTTACATGTACTTAATAAGTGGCTCATTTTAGTCTTTTGAGATCACTCTGTGACTGAATCTAGACACAATTTGTAAAAACTGGAAGAAAAAAACTAATCCATTAGCTATCTGTATAGGCTGCTCAGTTTAGCAAATAACCAGAATTTACTTTTGTAGTTACGTAAAAAAAATTGTTTTTTTTTCTCCTTTTCCCTTACCTTGCTACATTACAAAAGAAAAGCCCCTCAAATTTTGTGTAGCATATTTGTTTTGAATCAAAACCCAAGGAAGGCCAGGCACAGTGGCTCACGCCTATAATCCCAGCACTTTGGGAGGCCAAGACGGGTGGATTGCTTGAGGTCAGGAGTTTGAGACCAGCTTGGCCAACATGGTGAAACCGCATTACTACTAAAAATACAAAAATTAGCCAGGTGTGGTGGCGCATGCCTCTACTCCCAGCTACTCAGAAGGCTGAGGCGGGAGAATCGCTGGAACCCAGGAGGCGGAGGTTGCAGTAAGCCGAGATCAAGCCACTGCACTCCAGTTTGGATGACAGAGGGAGACTCTGTCTCAAAAACAAACAAAGCCAAGGAAAGTCTCCTTACTAATAGACTTGAAGTAAAGGGTTAAAGATTTCTACCACAGATGCCATGCACATTAAATCCCCAAGGAACGACAGCAGCCCACAGTGTACCAGGCACCAGGCTGAGCTCTGCAGGTAGCAGCACTCAGATACTACTCCCAGCCTAGTTGGGGAGATGGGCTAGGCTAGTAAAGTGACAAGAGAGTGATCCTTGGCTTACTACACATTTCACAAAACACACTTCATGTGCTGAAAATACTGTTGTTTTCCCAGGGTGAATGTCAGTTGCTGGTATCCAGCAATGCAAACTCCCTAAGAACATTCAATTTTACTCTACAACAGACAAAACAAAAAATTATCTTGGGATAGACGTGTTAGGGCTAAAAGTTTCTCATTTTCCATAGCCCTGTGAAGAACAGGCACATATCACTTTAATCAGACATTTTAATCAGTAAAAACTGCACATCTAGTTGAAGAGTGGACTCCAGGTGCAGATCTGCACTAAAAACTGAGCTCATTTAAAGGGTGGCGGGGGAGGCGCCTTAGTTTTTATATCTAGCAAGTAGAAGAGTACCTGAATAAATAAAATAGGCTGAACCACAAAAAACTGTTGACATTCAACTATTTCTGACATCCCAAAACAGCAATTTCATTCTGTTCAACCTAAGAGATGTACTGCAGAGATGCTTGTTAAATGATGGGCTATATAATAGAAGTTTTGTAACTAGTAGTATGGACACATGGTCAGAAATCTCGATCTGTTATTTCTGGGCACAGTATTTCAAAAGTACATTCTGTTTCACTAGTTCTTTTATGGGCACGATGCTACATTCCTTTGGTCAGTGATTTTCTGAATACCTGATTTGTATCTTTTGCTTTTCAGTGACATTCATCCAGAAGACTTCAACTTGCGGTGGTTTTTCAATGACTCTTGTGTACCTCCTACTGGCTTCAAAAACCCCACCAGCAACGACGTCATGGCCAGTGGCTGGAGAGCATCTAGTTTGCACTTCAATTCTGAAGAAAACAAACACAGGCTTATCCACTTCTCAGTCTTTTTAGGTCTATTGCTTGTTGGAATTCTGGAGGTCCTGTTTGGGCTCAGTCAGATAGTCATTGGTTTCCTTGGCTGTCTGTGTGGAGTCTCTAAGCGAAGAAGTCAAATTGTGTAGTTTAATGGGAATAAAATGGAAGTATCAGTAGTTTGAATAATTTGAGAAGTACACTTGTTTTCCAAGTCATCTTTGAGATGATTTAAAAAATCAACCTTTCACATAGAAAGCATGTTGTGAAATTATAGAAAGCATAGAAATGCATAACACTCTATATTGGTGGTTGATTTGGGAAAGGTGGAGAGAATTTTCAATTAGTTTTGTATCGTGCTATTCAAATTTTTTACCTCTTCATTGTGTGTAGTGAAAGGAGAAGAGAGGGAGGATGAGAAGGAACAGAAGTCATCCTGAAAATAAAAGTACAGGACCTTTTTTTTTTGAGACAGGGTCTCAAAAAAGGCCGGAGTACAGGGGTACTGTCTCAGCTCACTGCAGCCTCAACTTCCTGGGCTCAGGTGATTCTCCCATCTCAGCCTCCCTAGTAGCTGGGACTACAGGCACGTGCCACTATGCCAAGCTAATTTTTGTATTTTCAGTAGAGATGGGGTGTTGCCATGTTGCCCAGGCTGGTCTCGAACTCCTGGACTCAAGTGATCTGCCTGCCTTAGCCTCCTAAAGTGCTGTGATTACAGGCGTGAGCCATCGCACCCAAAGTACAGGTCCTTTTTATTGTATTTCTTTAAAGAATAAATATATAACCTGAATGTAATCAAGTCTTTAGATCTAATTCTCAGCTTGCAGGGAACACTAGGACAAATCCAAAAAGTGGGTCAGTAGGCACAGAATGGCCCCTTTCCAACAAGAAAACGTTATAAAAGTATTTTTGAGGAAACTGTTCTAGATTAAGAGAATAGAGGCATATTTCAGCTAAACACATGTCAACTTTGTCAGAGATAATTGGGGGGAATATGTAGAAGAATTGGATCAGATGATATTACGGAATTATTGTTACTGTTGGTAGGTCTGATACTGGTTTTATAGTATAAAGGCTGAGTATCCCTTATCCAAAATGATTAAGATCAGAATGTCTTTTGGCGTTCAAATTTTTTTGGAGTTTGGAATTTTGCCTATAATAATGAGACATCTTGGGGATGGGATGCAAGTCTAACCACAAAATTCATTTATGTCTCATACATACTTTACACACCTGGCCTGAAGGTAATTTCACACAATATTTTAAATAACTTTGTGCATGAAACAAAATTTTGACTGCATTTTTACTTCAACTCATCACATGAGGTCAGGTGTGGAATTTTCCACTTGTGGTGTTATGTTAGTGGCTCAAAAAGTTTTAGATCTCGGAGCATTTTGGATTTTGAATTTTTGGATTAGTGATTCTCAACTTGTATACAGAAATGTCCTCATTTTAAAAAAGTGTATATTTATATGTTTGGTGAGAAAACATGTTTTTAAAATACTTCAATGAAAAGCAATGGGAAGATGTTTACTGTTATATTTAGGTGATAGGTATATGGCAGTTCATTACACTCGTCTATTTTCCTATGTTTGCATTTTTCATTAATTAAAAAGCCATACCTAGAAAAGCCCAAGTCTTTCAAAAGCTATTTTCTATATGTGCCAATCTTTAAAAAACAGGGTAACAAGTGTATTTATCACATTAAAATGTTGTCAAACAACAAAGCTAAAAATCTAAAATTTTCTGAATGTTATTTCTATACTTTATTTCAATTGTTTATGTTCATTGGGCTTACGATTCTATAAATAATTTGCAGTACCTATATTATAGCTGCCTAAATAGATTTAGTAACATCAAGAGCTTATAAGCCTTTTTTTTTGAACATTTACTATATAAAAACATTCTCCCTACACCCCTACAAATACTTACTTGTCCTTAAGGCCTAGTTTAAATACCTCCTACTTGAGGAAGCCTTCCCAGTGCTCATGATCCAATAAACCAAGTTAGCACTTACCCAAGGCTCTATTATCATTCCTGTCATAATGTAACATACATGTGTTTGTACGTCCATCACTAAAGCATTTAGGAGCACAGGAACCCCGTTCATCAGCCCTCTCCTCTTCAAGTTCTTAGCAAGGCCCCTTGTTTCCCCACCCCCAGACCCATTCCTACCCCCACCTGGCTTATCTCTGGCAGCACTCTTTATCCTTGACTTCAGCACAGATACCACTTTTTCTGAGAGGCTATTCCTAACCGTCTAATGAAAACTAGGTTTCCCTTTACTCTTTTACCATGCTTTCATTTACAGCATCTATCACAATGATGATTGCATTTTCATTTGAACTTGCTTCTTAAACTTCACTGTCCCCCGTTAGACTATAAGCTCCAGGGGTACAGGAACATGTTTTTTCCCTCCTGGTATAAACAGTACTTAGTACAGTGCCTGGTACAAAGCAGAAACATTGTATTTAGCTGAATGAATTAATGAATCCTATCTTCAGTACCCAGTTTTTAGTGAAGACTCGATACTTATTCAATGAATTGTCAAACTGCTAATAGTCATGAAATTAAAACAAAAATAAGACAGCTCACTGTACTCTAGCAAACAAGGGTCAGCAATGGTGCTTACAAATTTTCTCATCACCCTCCAAAATACTTATGCCATGTACTTTCCCCCAAATGTGACTTCATTAATTCAGCCAGTGACCAAGGTATCCTCAGATCAATGAGTAGATATAAAAACTTGATTGGAACAGCATGTTAGCAGCAGTGAACAGAGGCATGGCTGCAGAAGGTTTCCAAAACAAGTTGAGCATGAAGGATGCCATATGCTGTTGCCAACGCCTAGAACACGGTGACTAAAGACACGGCTGTCAATGCCCAGCACACCCTCTGGCCTGCAACTATGTTCAGTGATGATGATAAACAAGGTGGTGACTTGGAAGGAATCCCTATGTCAAGTGAGAAAAAAAATGATGTCTGACCTCCTTGTATATGCAAAAAATATACCTTCAGAGTCTGTCAGTAAGCTGGAAGAAGTGGATGTTGAAGTTTTTCACATCGATAATGGGTCTCCAGTTGCTGATCAACCCATGGGGAAATAGCTGAATGGTTCTGAATCAAAGGTGATCATAATAGTGACATTAACATTGCAGAAAAAGTGCCTACTGATGACATGGTGAAAATACGTGACGGGCTTCTTGAAGGACTAGAGCAGTGTGTATTCAAAACAGAACAAGAAATCATGTCAGTTTATAAAATCAAAGAGAGGTTTCTCAGACAAAAACATTGTTCATGAGGTAGATGACTCTGGAAGAAATATTTTAAAAAGCCACCTAGGGGAATGCCTCGTCTCTACAGGATCCACTTCATAGCCTCTCAACTGCTTCTCATGTTTCTTCTCACCGAAAAAAATAGTGTCCAGTAATCTTTACTCCAACAGCACCACCGGTGGGGACAGGAAACCTCCCGTGGCTGTTGCTGGTTGTAGCTGTTGTCTAACAGCTGGTGCAGGTAAAATTTATTTTATTTTTTGAGATGGAGTTTGGCTCTGTCGCTCAGGCTGGAGTGCAGTGGCATGATCTCAGCTTACTGCAACCTCTGCCTTCTGGGTTCAAGTGATTCTCCTGCCTCAGCCTCCCGAGTAGCTGGGAAAGCTATTGCCACCATGTCTGCCATCACACCTGGCTAATTTTTGTATTTTTGGTAGAGACGGGGTTTCACTGTATTGGCCAGGCTGGGCTCGAACTCCTGACTTCAAGTGATCCGCCCGCCTAGGCCACCCAAAGTGTTGGGATTACGGGCGTGAGCCACCACACCCAGTCTTGAGATTTAAATTCACCAGTATATATATATAATTAGCAAATAAATACCACAATGAAAAAAGTATATACAACTCTGGCTGGGCGCGGTGGCTGTAATTCCCGCTCTTTGGGAGGCTGAGGCAGGCGGATCACCTGAGGTCAGGAGTTCGAGACCAGCCTGGCCAACATGGCAAAACCCCGTATCTACTAAAAATACAAAAATTAGTTGGGTGTGGTGGCCAGCGCCTGTAATCCCAGCTACTCGGGAGGCTGAGGCAGGAGAATCACTTGAACCTGGGAGGTGGAGGTTCTAGGGAGCCAAGATCACGCCATTGGACTCCAGCATCGGCAACAGAGCAAGACTCCATCTCAAAAAAAAAAAGTATACACAACTCAAGGTATTTAAACCTGAACCACTTTATAGATATTATAAATTAGAAAACCACCTACAATGCAACCAACAGCCACCAATACCAGGATGAAGGTCTGAAAGGAAGCACAGTAGGTTCTTGCGACCTACCATGTCATTAATTGTATTACTTGCTCCTGAGACAGGAAGACTCATATAAGGTAATACGATACAAAATGTAGCTGATCGCACAAATGATGAAATAAAATCCTCCAATAGCCAAATACTGCTTTGCTTGACAGTTTATTAAATACACTACATTTGTACCTTATTCTGTAGTTTTTTAAATTGTTCACACATGAACTGAGTAAAAACGTACTTTATAGAAAACCAAGTGCAAAACTAAAATGAAAGAATGCACATATTGCACACATATTAAACTGCTGAAATGTTAGAACTTAATCTGTACAAGTACCTAATGAAGAAGGTTATGAAATATTAGGTGGTTCGAGTTTCTCAAATCTGGCACCAGACCATGACTTTGAAAGTGTTAATGCTGAAGTGTTGATGCAAAAATGTCTATTAACAAAACTGCTTAACAGTGTTTGAGAAATAGGACAAAAAAATTGTTTTTCTTTCACAGACACTTATCTAAATCAATTCTCTACAGACTCTCTCCTATTCAGAATCACTTGTGTGGACTGATGAGGCAAAAAATAAATTCCTTTTAAAAAACAAAACTGGAGCCTATTTACAAAACATGCAAAGGGAGAATTTTAAGCAGGTGTTACTGCAGAACTGCTCAAACGTGAATACAGCTGAGTGACAGAATATACCTTCACTTCTACAAATATAGGTCCTTCCTCCAGACTTTCTGGAAGAAATACATTTTCAGGGAGTGGACTATAAAATGGCATACAACGCAGAGACAGAAACAAAGAAGTTTGCAAATCTTTTATATTTCCAGTTGTTGAGACAATATTTTTGAGAGCTGATGTTACCTCTAGCGGCGAAACCACAGCCAGCTATTAAGCAGCCAGAAAGCTACAGTAATTGAATACATGACCATTTCTCTTTTAGCACGTTCTTTGTTCTCCTCTTCCAGAAGTTGTAGACGTCTATTTAGTTTGATTATCTAAGTGAAAAAAAACACACAAAAAATACAATATAGAGGCTTTTATGAATAGAGCAATCAGATTCTTATAAAGTAGTATCATAATTTGTCAACAAAAGTATTATTACAAACATGGAAAGTTGCATCTGGAGCAAAATAAACACAACTACATATAGAAAAACACGTCATTCATGACAGCTCAAATTCACTTAAACATCCTTTCCCTTTCCCTTCTTCAGATCTCTGAGTTAGGAAGGGTATATTTCCTTCCTAACTTGATTACAAAGTGAGGTGAGGAAGCTGTTACCTACTGTTATTCTGGCAGAAAAGACTCAGTATGCATTTTGGCAGGCTTACCACAGCACAAAGAATACGGGATTCCTTTCCCTTCCTATGTCTCTCCTAGGAACTTCTTGTCACTCAACCTCAGTTGTTCATCTTTAACCCGGCATAACTGCCTTCTCTGTCCACCTCTGAATTACTGACACAATCCAGTGAAATCACCTACTGTAGTGGGCCTTGGGATATGGCATCCAAACCCTTCAGGCCTGAAGGCTGATCCCCCAGCTGCTGGAAATGCTGCTGGCTGACAGTACAGTACCACCCTTGCTGTTAGCCCTTACTGTGAAAAGCCCGGGGCTGAATAACCAACTGCCTGCTTAAGCTCATGTTCTCCTACTGATCTTCATCTAAAAACACCTTATTTAATTCAATTTCCCTCTACATCTATTTGGCATAGACACAATGAGAAAACCAACTATGCCTTCTTCACATGTGTGTATGTCTGTGTGATACTCAAGGCTGTGGGAGTATTAAAAAATACACATGTGCAACTGCAGTTCTAAGAAATGATTTATTACAGAATACAAGAAATACATATGCAGAGATGCTGTGCAAGCTGCAAGGAGCAGTTTCCAAAATGGAGTTATTAAACACAGTAACAAAGGTTCCAAAGTGATTGTTCCACATTTCAGAAGCCAAACAAGCAACTTATGGCTGTAATGGTTTGCTAAAGACTCTTTGTTATCGGCCAAAATTACATTCATCTATCTTGGTAATACTGTTTTACGGTGACCACAACATGTAAATGGTAGTTTAATATATCTTTAATCAAAACGAGAAAATCAATTATGGCTTACTAGCTTGACAGATAAAATAGTTCAATTCATGGGTCCCACAGGAGAGAAAATGATAAAATGTTGAGAACTATCACTTTAAAATACTGTATGAATTTAACTGAGAAATCTATCTTATTTGGTACACTAAATACCTGTCGTCTTAGTGAAGCTGCATCTACAACAGTCAGGTCATCTGACGTTCCTTCAATTGTTGTATCTATATTTGAAATGCCATACCTGCAGATAAGAGACAGAAAGACAAACGAATATTAAAGTAGAACTCAGAGTAACTGGCACGCCATGTCATGCTTTGCGTAATGCTCAAAGTAGTATTCAGAAAACTGGTACTAATAACATGAATTACTAAAATATTTTACCACCTGAATTTGTACTAATAAAGGAAAGGAAAAAGCTTAAAATGACAACTGTCTACAATATTGAACAGGGGCACTAAAAATCGGAGAATGAGAAAAAAATCCTGACTAAAGATACAAATAGAAAATTCTCAAGCCAGAAGGATTGGCGATGCTAAAAAGGGTCCCTGACTGAAAAGGTCTGAGAGCTGACACTTAGGATAGAACAAAATATGATTCTTACACAAACTTATGTCCATATGTAAGCCCACAGGCACAGACTCACTGGCAGGGAACACAAAGTAGACTAACTCTAACTAAAAAAAGAAAGACTCATCACCTCTTCTCATTGTCTCTTGTCTTACCATTTGTATTCTTTACTTCTTTTTTTTTTTTTTTTGAGACAGAGTTTCACTTTTGTTGCCCAGGCTGGAGTGCAATGGCGCAATCTTGGCTCATTGCAACCTCCACCTCCGGGGTTCAAGTGATTCTCCTGCCTCAGTTTCCCAAGTAGCTGGGATTACAGGCACCCACCACCATGCCCGGCTAATTTTTGTACTTTTAGTAGAGACGGGGTTTCACCATTTTGGCCAGGCTGGTCTCAAACTCACGACCTCAGGTGATCCACCCGTCTCAGCCTCCCAAAGTGCTGGGATTACAGGTCTGAACAACCACGCCCAGCCTATTCTTTACTTCTTATTTCTAATTACTTAGGCTCTAGTGTATTCTCCCACAGAAACAATTATGAAATCTCCTGAATACATCTTGCCACTACATTTAGCTCCAGAATTGGCCCAATAATGAATAAGAGGCTGTGTACAAAATAATACTGAAAAACCCCTAAGACAAAATCCAGAGAAAGCATAATAAAAAAGTACTTTTTGTTCCAATGCAGTTACTTCTAAAGGGGAACTACTTTTTAGGTGAATGACACTAAACTTCTGAAAAACAAAGACAAATGCCATTCCTCTCCTTTGCCTGGATTTCCACATTTTAAAATTTAATTAATAGCTTCATTAAGCTACAACTTATATAACCACACAATTCACCTCCCATATATTTTATATCCTAACTGGTTATTTCAGCAAAATGGCACAGTACATTTTCTAAATGAGCAGAACATAAACAAGCTGAATTAAAAGTTACTCCTGTGTAGTACACAGAATTAGCACATGGATCATCTACTCTAACATCTAGCTCAGCAAGTCCCCATACAAAAAGTACATACCCACAACAAAGGGATATGAAGCGGAATTACACGTTTCATCCAGACATGTTCAAGACAAGTCTATCCAGAAAATCCTTTTGTTTTAAATATTGTTAAAAGTAATAATTTAATAAAGTATGCAAAAAACCTTAAACAATAGATGACGTGTACTGACCCTAGATAATCTACAACCATCTCCAAATGTTCCTTCTATGGCTAACTTGTCTTGCTTTCTCATTAACTGTCCCCTTGTTTCCTGAGAACACAGTAAACAACCTGGGGCACTGAGGGTAATTTTACCAGTTAGAGAAGTAAACTTCTAAGTTAGCAGATGCTGGAACTATGGGTTTACAAATGATTAGTGGAAAAAATAAAGGTTGAAGGTTCCCTTTTCCTTCACTTCATCCTCAAAACAAAACTCTTCTCTTTCTCTGAGGCCACATAACAGATGACTAATTAGAAAAAAAAAATCCAACAGAAGCAATTGTTAAAGGGATCTGAACTGAACATAGAGAATGAAATACAAATGAAAGCGATTACTCACAATTTATATCCTGAATTAACTAAGGTTTAGATATCTGAAAAGGAAATCTCCATTTGCAAAGAAATATAAGGATATGACCAAAGATTTTACCTATATAATTCAATTGAAAACAAAAATATGTTACTTTACATTGTGTTTTAAACAAAAACCTGCATTTATTAGAACTAAAAAACTCTAATGCTAAGTTAGACCACTGGCTGAAAGATAAAAGGATCACAAACTTAGAGAAGAATATAAGGGAAAACAACAATGAACTGAACTAAGACTGTAAAAAGAAGTCAGCAGAGTGGTGAGGGATTACCACAGTCACGCTTTCCAACTCCTCCAACATGAATTCAGTTTTAATGAGCAGCTAATGTTTCCCTTTTCTCTTGCTTCGATGAATGCACCAGCTTCTTCTAAGCACAGAAATGATGCTGCCAGTTTTAAATCTACGGCTACAGATAATACATTTCTGCTTGAATAAAACCGACTGAAAAAGTTATACAGTAATAGCGTCTGTGGATACCAACGAGTTTGTTTTTCCAGACTATGGGAAAACTAAATGGGGATTTTGGCACTTGAGAATTGTATGTGTTTGTATGTGCCATTCTGCCAGCCCCTGTGCATATCAGGAAGAAAGGAACACTCAGCCTACACATGTCTGAAAGTGTGAAAGGGGCAGAAATAAGAGAGAAGGCCTTAAATCAACAGATGATAAAAATGCTTAAAACTCAATTTCCTTTCTAAATACGTGCCTTCCCGAACTGTGGAGCTGTTAATACTGATGCCTCCCAGTTTAAGATGATGCCTTACAAACAAAGAGGTTTGTTCACACACCGGAAGTGACATTCCAGATAATTAACAACTTAAAAGGAAATGCTGGGCACAATTCAGGCAACCATTAAAATGATGTACATAAGATGAGATTTAAGACGTTTTTTCTGTTTTAGCATGTCAATTATTACAAACCACCTATAAACTATTAACACTACACTTAAATAAAATAGCTGTTCACATCGTAACATAATTATTAAACATTTTCCCTCATACTAACTGGCCAAATGTCATGACTGATTATTCACTGTTCTTAGAGAGAAGCAAGATGTACCCATCGAGGAAAGCTGTAGAAAGAAGTTCAGCTACAAACACAGGTGTGGCTACGACATGCATCATGCCCTGCAACACACAAATTCCGCCAACCATTTACCCTGGTAATTACAAAGTCTCAAAATTTACCTGATGTTCTCATGATGAGGATTAGAAGTGGCGGCAGCAGACCCACCACGCAACACAGGTCTAAGGCAGGTTTTTGCGGGAGAAGGCACAAGACAGAATCAGGAAACAGAGAAGTAATAAAATAAAAGCAAAAACAAGACAAATAAATGTCAAATAGGATTATATTGTATATTTCAATACAATATAATATCTCTCAATCACTTGAAAAAATCCTTGTCTCATGTGTCCTCCATTTTATCATTTTCATAAACTCAACATTACTATCGATCAAAGAAACAAAGGGAATCTATATTTACATGACAAAATAGCACCAACATATAAAATAATTTTCTTGGTGCTTTACATTATGAAATTTAAGACAGAAGACAACTCTGTTTAAAAAGTGTAATTCCTTTCTTCTAGTTGGAAAAAAAAATCACTAGCACCTTTAAAAGCATATCAGGACCTGGTTAGCTGCACCGGTATGACCATGGTTGCTCATCTGATATCAACAGCTCCATCTCAAAAACTGTATTCATAAATTTCAAGAAACTCCATTTCCCACTGTTCCTTCCCTCCCACCTTATTAATTCTGAGTAGTGCCTGATGTCTCACTGCGGCTGCGTGTCAAACTCTCAGCTCTCCAGAGTGAAAATGCAAGCCTCCACTCTGAAGCTGAGAAGATCAGGAGATGTGCTGGAGCACATTACAGGAAGTGCAATCCACAATCTGAGTCTGATCTTGAGACAACCAGGAGTGGCATACAGGGCCGCTGGGAATGAAGACTAAGGTGCACTGGGAAACCTGGTGGGCATTTCCACCCATTCTCAGTATACGCTTTGGCGCTAGAGGAGTTAGCTTTCTACCTTGATGAACAGTAAGCTTTCCAGTGAGTTTTATATTTTAAAATCACAAAACAAAAGGTTCTACCTGTTCACTGGTCAATTCCCCCTAAAACAGTCAGCAATATTTACTAAGCAGAGAAAGGAGACTGGAGTATTGGATCCATATAAAGATTCGAAGAATTATTAAATCCTATTTTGGATATCTAATTCTCTAAGTAACCGATCTGGTTTTGCTTGAATTTAAGTATCAAGACAACACTGAATTATATAATGGTAAATGTTTAATACCAAATGCACTAATTTTTTCTGTAAGTTGGCACAGCTGTGGAATTTTGACTACAATACAAATCATTATTTTCTGATAATTCAATTTATGTAAGAAAATTCTAATGTTTAACTTCTATATGTCTTAAAGGTACTACCAGTGCTTAAATAAATTTCGGGAGCCTAGATGACAAGGGATTCAAAGAATTTTTGGGGTGTTTCCCCACACGTTTGACTTTTATTTTACTGGCTAAAAAACATGGAGAAATCACATATGCTTGAGACAGGTCTTTTAACTCATCTCATCCTAGTACCATATTTACTCTGTGGTATTAGGAAACCTGTTATTTAACTACAATCTTAAATTATACTAACATGAAAATGGTTAATTAGATGAAGCCATCGCTGTGTGCTTCTTAAAGCTTTTTAAACTGCACACAGCATGTTCAAATGGATCTGTCATATTCAACATATTCCACCACAGAGATCTCCCTTTTATAATGCAGAGCCAGAAAATAATACAGTTACCTTTCACAACGTATTTCATTTTGTCTTCTCACACTGGCAATTGACACATATAATATAAAAGTACATTAGACAGGTATTTGGCAAAATTAGAAACTTCATTCAAGTACCATTTTCTATGATAAGTATGATTTAATACATAAAATCTCTTCAACAGTATGTTTTGTAGAGTGGTAAAAGGGAAAGAAATCCAAGGCTACCACCAAGCTCCACCATTAACTTGTGCTTGTGTACTGACGTTTTTTGAGTAAATATGCTCTGATGTAACAGAACATGTGTTTCTTTGCTATAAAAATGTAATCTGCTACAGAAAATAGACAGTTTAATTGGGAATCAGGAATTATACTTTTTCTTTTAAAAGAGAAAAATTATAAATAACAAACATTGTATCCACTGCAACTCTGGATTTCCAGGTCTTCCAAGCTGTATATTTATAGGGATACTTGCCAAAAATATAAATTATTCACACATTGATTTCTTATTCTATTCACTCAAAGCTGGTACAGTCTGTTAAGGAAAAACTGTATAAAAATAATCAAGCCCCTCCTAAAAATAAGAGCTAAGCATGACTCATCTATCAATATTTAAATAATGTTCTTACACAGGAACTAAGTTTCTTTTTTAAGATGTTAATATTTTACATTGTAAAATGAGGTACATAGCTCTAACAGATGTAGGGAGAGACGGACATTTTCTAACCAGGTAAGGACCAAATCATAACAGTATTTTGATTTCTGCTGCACCTGAGCAAATAACACACCTGGTGTTTTGGTAAATTTTCAATATATCGGTTTTCCAAATGCGTAACACTGACCTGTGTAAATAGTTTTCTAACATGTACCTAGGATTTAAATTGGTTTTCATGTTGAGCTTGGTTTAGATCATCTACATGCTTGTGAGAAAAAAATATATAGTACATAAACCTTTTGACAGCGTCCTTTAAAATGTACACTGAAAATAGTTCTTAAGTCAAGGAATTGTGAATCTGCATTATTTCACAGTGATAAAGCAAGCAGAAAGCGTTTTTCTTTTTCCGCCAAATAGTTCTAGCTTAAATTAACCATACCTAATGTGATGGCATATGACGAAAGATAAAGTATTGCATTAGCATAATAGCTAAGAGTAATAAAATAGAAAGGAAAAAATGATGTACAGAGCAAGGAACACAGAAGCACTTAAAATTTTATAAGCAGTATTATTTTATAATCATGCAAGTAGAACATTATCCAAATTTCACATTCCTATTTCTTATATCTGAAAAGTCATGCCGGATACTTCTCACAGAGGAAATAAAAACTGATTTGGCACTTAAAATTCTGACAAAATCTTGCTCAACACTGAGATCCTAAGTGAATACAACTTAAAAAAATCCTTTCAATACTGAAAGCATCAATTAGACTGATAAGAATCTAACCCTCCAGGCTCCAAGGTAACAACTAATGCTACAGACCTAGGAGCAAAGCATTATTAATATAATTCCTTCATGAACTTTTAAAAACTTACTGAAATGAATGAGAAAAGAGAACTCCTTCTCAGAAAAGGGATTTTAGAGTTATCAATTCATCACAATGTAAAAAAGTGAAATAAAATTTCACTTAAAGTCCAAAATATTTTTCAATATTAAAAAAATACAAAGTTTATACTAATACGATTTTTGATTTTATACATTTGACTCTGAGGCACAATGCTTTTCCATTATGGAGGAAAAAATCCATTCTTTTTATAAGTTCCACATGACTGCAATGAACTGTGTATATATGCTGATCGTGGGGGTTGAGACGAAACTTTTTTTTTTCTTTTTTTACTTTTTGAGACATATAATTTTAATGTATTGTGACCTTGCCATCTAGCTATTATTACTTTTTATACAAAATTTGGAAATATCTCTCTCATTCAGATATTTTAAATGTAATAGTATTTGATATGACATATTCGCACCTAATAATCTGGTTTCCACTAAGGACTTACTGTAATTAAAAAGTTAAACAAGTTAGTTGATGGAAAATAAATCTGTTTTAAGGAGGGAAGAGAAAACAGACCCTTGTAAATATTAGTTCTTAAGTGCCAGCTACTTTATATTTAATATTGTTTGAAAGATCTCCTACCACACTAAATAAAGAATTGGAGGCCATTATCCCATTATAATTAAAGGTGGGGGAGGGGAGAAGATCCTCACAAGAATTCAGAAAGCTAGATATTATTATCCTTCCTCTCTAGTTTTCAACAGATGAGAAAAATGAGGCCAAAAGAAGCTAAGCAATTTGTTCAAGGCCATTATGCAGCTATGCACTGGGGTGGATCCGGGTTAATTCTGACTGACTCCCTGAATCCATGCTTTTTGTTCTGAACCTTGCTGCTTCTTATAGCTTCCGAATAGTCCAAGAATGTCTTTGAAGCTTCAAAAAGCACAAAAGGGAGTCTAAACCCTTGGGGAAAAACAAACAAAACACATCTATACATATACATGTATATATAATTCCCCTCCCCACACCCTCATGCCATGAGCTTTCTTTTTAAGCTCTTTTCAGTGCAGCTTTCAGTCCTTGGGCCCAAATGCATAGCACTAGGTCAACTCTGGGAAGGCCCCGAAAGGTCCTGGATTTAACAAGGATAAGTAGCATGGACAAGTGCTTGTGAAGTATGGTGACATACCCAGGGCCTGTGTGAGGACTACAAGCACTTAACAAGAAAAAGTTTGTTCAGTGCAAGCCAGAAGTCATATTCGTTCCTAAGGTAAGAAACACGATTTATTAGAAGGGCCAGCTTAATTTATTGTGAAATCTTCAAAATGCAAAAAGTAACAAGTAAATAATCATGAAAATTCAAACCCTGACTACCAGAAGCCACTAGATAAATGTTCAGAGTCGAAATGAAATTGACTCTATCTTTCCCACAGTATGCCAAAAAAGCTCCCTGAATTTCCTTTAAAACATTATGTAGTAATAAAGCGAGGACAAAAAGTATTTGAAATAACTGCAAAAAAATTATTTCTATGAATAAGTCTAAGTTTACTATTGATGATTTTACTTGGAGATGTTCAAAAGCGAGATAAATTATCAACACTGAAAAATACCAGTATTATCAAAAAGATGGTAGCACCTGGAATTTTCAAAACAAGCCTAGAAATCCATAGCTGGGAGGAAAGGAAAAAAGTGTCCTGGCAGCTGCACTGACATCACCTCCTCAGATTTGCTTTATTAATCCAATCATATAAGTAGCATAAATAATTACACCAAGATTAATTAAAGAGGACTAGTAAGCTTCAGTGCAACACTCAATCCAACGGGAACCCTTGGCATATCCCCAAGTGGAAACAAGTACTTAGAACAGGCTAGAAAAGCCTTTGAAAAAAATCACTACGCTTTCTATGTATACTCTCCCTGACAGAAGGAAAGGTAATGTAATCTTGCGAAATGTGAATTTTGGACAATAATTTCAAATTAAAAGAAAGTAAAGCAAGCTGTTTCAAATCATTGCATCTTAGAAAGAGGCTAGAAGGTAAAAACAGAAAAGAAAGACACCACAGTCCACTAAACAAGAGGCCAAAAACTATGCAACAAAGCTGGCAAGAGTCACGGATGGCCAATCACCTGCGATTTTCATCCAGCACATCCAAGATCTGCTGGTATGCCCTACGGGTAGAAGACTGGATAAGCGACAAAATGCCACGAGCAGAGGAAAGATTAGCTCCGTCTTCAGGTAACATATGGGGAGGACAGACCCGAGCCTGTTGTGGCGATGGTGTCACACTGTTTACACAAGCACAGCAAATGAAGAGAAAAACACTCAAGTCAGATTTTTATAAAACTTCTGCTGAGCAGTCTTTATCTTAATTTTCTTAGTGTTCTTGCCCCGCTTTCCCACCCTTCACTCTCCCCCCCAAGAAAACAGTCAAAGAATAAACATTTTGAATTGTTTTCAAAAACTAGCTATAAGGGAGCAATTATAACTTTGTAACCCTAAACATCAAAATAAATAAACTGAATATGAAAGAACTGTAGAGAGGGAAGATAACTACAGCAATGAATGTGTTCAACTCCTCCCATTGGAGAAGCAGCATTCTTTACTCTGTGTTTATATTCCAATTCAATAAACCAAACTTCTAAGAAACAACACTGCTGTCAACTTATGGATGATTAGAAGAGTAGGACAGGGAATTCTCACATACAGATGTCAAAGTTTAAACACATGAATCAAAAGTGATTCCATAAAAACACCATTTCAAAAACTTCATAAAGCCAATGAAGCAAGTTGAAGTTTATGACGAGTAAATGACACTGATTTAAGGATGAATTCGTCTTAGAAAATGGTAACAAAGCATTTTGATTGTTTAGTTATAGAAAGCATATGTTCTCTAGTTAAATGACTAAAGCATAAAAATATTACCAAATCTGTGAGTACAGTGAAAGAAGGCAAGGACACTTCTTAAATTATCAATGGCTGATAACTATTTCTGGGTTTCTTAGTGACAATAATCTTAATCGTTCTTTCATGTGTGGGCTGAGGTTCATAATTTCATTTGACTCCCCTGCCAGTACTTTCTGAAAGCTGAATGAACCAATTCTTGTGGTTCTAACCTAAACGCTTAAGATCTGTGTCAGTATTTTCAGGGAGCCGTTTAACGTTACAGCATGATTATGTGAGGTATTTAACTTAACTGACATACGGACGTGGCAGATGGTTTGTTACAATAAGAGGACTATGACAGTGGGATGAGGGTTCAACATTCTCAACGTCAAGGCAAAACTAACATCAGGCTAAACGTCATCCAATGTGTATTACGTCTAAAAGAATAAAAACAAAGCAGATGGTAAACAATTGAAAAAATAAAATCTCTTATTTTGACTGTGTAATCTTTTCTAACAGCATGTATTTGTTTGGAAACTACAAAATAACTGGGATAATTTTTCACAGGATAGTTACAGTCATCTAATATTATTCCCAGAGTCCCAGAAAATTAAAAAACAAAATCTCCTCCACAATTTTATGAATAACTTTGAATGGCTTGGCGATCCAAAGAGAGAAGTACCATAATATGAAAACCATGTTTTTCAAAGACTGCTTAGAAGATCTAAGCCAAATCTTAACATACAAAGTAACTAATCTATCAAGCCTGATTCACCATAGGATTTAGGCCTAATGGTGTCAAGATAAACTCAAATTTTCTGATGCAATCTCATGACTAGTGACCTTAAATGTCCATCCAGAGACTGGCAATCTCTGGGAATTCATATCAACCAACATTATCTACTGATCCATGGTAATTGGCAAACCCATACCGGGCATTCCAGAAGGGTAAAAACAAACAAACAAACAAAACCATCCTATCTGTGAAACAAACCTATACATTAGTCTTACACTCAGAATTCTCTTTAGGCAGCACTGTGAAAAGCTGCAGCTTTTACTGCCTATGAGAATTAAAAATGGCCAGTTCTGCATAAACATAAGCAAACAATTCATCTTACACTCTTCTTGATAGAGCAGTCAGCGTAACTGCCTAAATTCACTTAAGCAAGTTTTAAAGGACTAATCAGTACTTTGCCTCTGCATTTGGGGGTTTAAATTGAACCCTTTGTGTATCATTCTGTATTGATAAATAAACTAGCTACATGCTAACATATTAAAGGCTACAATAATCAATATTTGGAATTATAATCTTGGGGCAACAGCATGAATGAACGAAACTCAAATCCATGAAAAAAACTTAATGGATTTTGGTCCATTAAAAATTAAAATAGAAGGGTTACTTTCTCTAAGAGAAATCCTTTTGCTGGAAACAAACAACAATGAATTGTTTACTTAAACTGTAAAAGTACAAGTATTTTCTGTCCACACATAGGAAATGAGGTCATCTTATAAAACAGTCAAACATAAACTTACTTCAGATTAACTGCAAAGAGTTCCTAAGATGGAATGCAGAACGGTAGATTCTAAAACAATCTATAAGATCCCTCTCAATTCTAAGATTTTACGATCACATGAAATTGGAATATAATGGGAAAAAACCTTACATGATCCTCAGTTGTAATTTAATACGAAAAATATTTATGTAGAAAGATAAAAGATGAAATTAAGTTTTTATCAATACTAGTAAAGATATTTATTTCATCAAAAACATAACTTGAGGTTCTAGTTGTTTCTCAAAAGAAATCAACATTTTGAAGATTAGTAAAAAATTTAGCTTTTCATTCATGTGTATGGTAATCCTCCATAAACAGCAAAAACAATATCAGGAGTATTTTTTTTTTAATGGATGACTACTTTTTCCAGTGTATGTATAGATTAAATGTCCTTGTTTGATAACACATAATTCCATCTACAGATGAAATGGATCACCATAAGATCGCCAAAACTACATTAGTAATTAGAGGCAATAAATAATTTAGCAATTCTCTTTCCTTTTTAAAACTTTAAGCAGTCTTGTTGGTCTTTTTTACAAATAAATGTAAAAACAAAAAAGAATAAGCTCCATTTTAGCAATCAGTTTGACAGGAGCTAAAATGTACTACACAGGTATCCACTGCGGAGGGAAACAGTGCTTTCACCTCCGTCCACTCTTGGACCCAACCAAGGTTTAGTGACTTTCTGTTTCTGCTGTTTTGACAAGTGAACTACTGTGGAAAACAAAAAAGTAAACATACTGCAAAGGCTCTGAGAAGATTAAGTAAACAGCATTATATATATTAGTAATTTAATAAAAATGTTCTTTGATAAACTGATTCTAGTGAGATTATAAAACAGCAAAGTCTCAACATTACCTTTTTAAAAGAAAAGATTAGAAAAATTTGAAGAAAGCACTGATGCTTACCATGCTTCATTAGTAATAGCTCTACCTCATGCTTACACGAAATCTTATTACATAAGAGTTAAGTAAACGACACCAGGGCTGGGCGCAGTGGCTCACGCCTATAATCCCAGCACTTTGGGAGGCCAAGGTGGGCAGATCACTTGAGGTCCGGAGTTCTAGACCAGCCTGGCCAATATGGTGAAACCCTGTCTCTATTAAAAATACAAAAATTAGTCAGGCATGGTGGTGTGTGCCTGTAGTCTCAGCTACTCGGGAGACTGGGGCAGAAATCGCTTGAACCCGGGAGGCGGAGGCTGCCGTGAGCTGAGATCATGCCACTGCACTCCAGTCTGGAAGTCACAGTGAGACTCCGTCTCAAAAAAACAAACAAAATAAAACAGCAAAAAAAAAAAAAAAATCAGTCAATGCCAGAACTAAAATTGAAATAAAAATTTACTTGGCATAACTATGTCATTATTAAAAGTAAGTTCAAAGTCAGGTACCTCTTTCTCTGAGTTTTTATAGGAATAATGTTTCTCAAACTGTGACTTTAACCTCTTCAGTGAGGTATCAGACTCTTCCAAAAAATAGGGTAAAATAATAAAGAGAAAAAATTTTCATCGAAACACAAATATATTAATTTCTCTTGGAATTTTAAATAGAGAGGAAATTTTAATATATTGCCACTATCTACGGCAACTGAATAGTTCCTCGAAGCATAATAATAGAACCAGAGTAAGAGGAAAACTGTTGGCTATCGGTGCGGTTTCTTCTGCTGCTTAAGAACGCTATTAGCTATTGATACTTGTATTATATACCAAAATGTTCTGCTCCATGAGTAGAGTCATTCCCATACCTTATTTTGTCACACAGAAAAACAGTGGGTTTAATAATAGCAAAAAAATGCTTCCAAGCATCATTTTAATCTACAGGATTATAAAATAAATGACAAACCACACTTATTCTCCATTCTTCTTCAGGGACAAGAGAAAAGAAGAAGAGACAGTGTGCTGAAATTAAAAAAAAAAAAAAATTGGGATCACTGAACCAGGTGAAGTTGAATCTGTCGAGAACTATTATGCCAACCAAAGCAAAATAAACAAAAAAGGAGGCTTGGTCCTTATGTGCATATTATATTCCATGTTGCTTTCACCAATACATGCAAAATCATATACAACTTCCTTTAGTTGGTCTAGTTATTTTTTTCCTTAATAAAGTATATAACAGCAGTTTGAGAAATCCTGAAACAGAGGTACTAAAAAGCCAAACAGGAAGATAATTAGGATAGCATATGTCAATTACCTGGTCAATAGATTAGTATTAACATAATCCTTCAAAATCAAAACAACCACTTGTGAAAAGCAGAGCAGATAAAATCTTACGTGTACTCCGGTGCAGAAATCGGTGCCTGGAACCTTGAAATTTTATTTCTTGGGGCAGAATCTGATCTGTGCCACCTTAAATAATAATTATGCTTCTTTTACATATTCAGCTTTTATAACACAAAGAAAAAGCTACATCTGATTTTACTGTTCAGAGCTCACTTTTGTGCTAATAGCTGACGATAATCTTATTGCCTCTTCAAAGTAAGAAAACAAAGGCCAGTGCTCCTGCTCTCACACCCATTTGCACTTTCATTCTTAAAGCCATGGAATAAAATAAAGTGGAGACAGGCAAAGTTTCATGCACTCTGATGCACAACAATTTCATGTTACAAAGAAAACACTAAAGTAGGTAAAAATAGTAAGAGTTTAATAATTATTTTAATAGAGGTATTATATCAATTGTTTTTTCCTTACTACATTAACGACACTGAATAATATGTTCGTTACACACAATTCTAAAGTTAGTAAGATAGAGATTCTTAAAGATGAATTGTAAAGTATAAAATTAACAACAGTAGGGAAAGAAAGGACAAAGTTACATTATTAACAAATTACATCTATAACATGGTAACAACCATAACGAAAAATATGGTTAAGCAATGTTAAGTGTTTCACTGTGAAAATGTATAAAGATTCATTAGTTTTACTACCAAAAATGAGATTCTCAGTTTTATTAAAGGCTGAAATGGCATTTTAGAAAATGCCATTAAAGCAACTTAAAAAAAAAGAAAATCAAGTATTAGTTAACACTGTAAATCTTTTCTGTTATGAGGAACTGATGTTATTAGGTAAATGCAAAAATATCTATATCATCTACTCTAAATCATACTTCACTGGACTGGTTTTCATACATAATAAAGGGGTTTCCTTTCTCTTCAGTTGAATGCAGCTATCAATAATACATACTTCGGGAGAAAAAATAAAAGTGGTGCTATATTACAGTAATCTTGTTTTTATTTTATTAAATAAAATGTCAAAGTAGCTAAGAACCTAAAGAGTAAGCCACATCTTTATAAAGTGGAAAAGCTTACTAGAAATCTTTGTTGCCTTGGGATAATGTTACAAAAAGAAAATAATTAAAGCTCTTGAGTGTATGTTTAATCACTCTGTAAAGTAGATCAAGAAGCCACCTTAGCCATAAATGATACAGCCTCTTAACTGTTTGTGTAATACATCTGGAAATAGTCTAGAAAAAATGGATCTCGTGGACCTGCTGACATCACTGCCAACCAGACACCTCTAGGGAAACACAATCATAAAAAATTTTCTATTACTAATGGCTGAATCTTGCAGCAAGCATTCCCTGAAGGAGATATATATTCATTTTAACTCACTGTCTTCCTACACAGTCTTACAGAATAATTTTAACTACCTTAGGAGATATTTCAATATTCTCCAAGAAATCAGAGCAGTTTTAGTTCTCCTTTCACCTAACACAAGAGAATGGAATTTCCATAAGGCAAGCAAATAATTTATATAGAAGTTAGAACTTCTTTGTTCTTTCAAAGCAAGGATAAAAATATTTGAAAAAAGAATCCTTTATCTTGAATATCAATGACCCTACCCCATCAAAACTCCTTCTGTATTCCTATACTCTTTAGAGAGGTCCAAACTAGAGATTAATATGCTATAATATAAATCACTGTATTGTTCTCTATTTTGTAAATAAAATTAAATGTTTTGCTTCTATCTAGATTTGCAAGCTCTCAGAAGAGATGTATCATCTCCTGATTCTTTCAGCTTCTGCAGAAGCTAACATGATGCTTGCCATCACAGGTGGTTCATGAGTTCATGAAAACTGGCCAAAACATTAATGAGGAAGAAATATTAATTTATATAATCTATTTAAAAAGCCACTACTGACAATGACTTTCTGATTAAAATTCTGACTAGTTTTCAAGGAACATTTTGTTTGTAAAAACCCATTAATTTTAATAAAAAAGTAAAAAAGCACTAACATTAATAGATCTTGTGGTAGCTTTAAGATCAGAATTTGATAATACAACCAAATGAGAAAGAAAGGTTTAAACAACTAGCCTTTTAAACAACATACTTGTATTTTCTGAAAATGAAAAGGACCAAAAAATTCAATGAATCACAAAGGAGAAAGCTAAAAAATACTTTTGGAAAGAAAAAAATTCTACCTGTCTTGCTACACTGTTTAACACAGCTCATTAGAAACAAAGCTGGACAGGACCAGTTCACCACCTTGTGATAACTTAATTAGCAAATCATACCACACAGGAAAGGATAAGATTGCTGAAAAATTCTGAGGACCAACAAAACGGCCAGATTTTAAGACTACAAAAAGTACTACAAAAATGTAAACTTGATGTAAAACAAATTTTAAAAACTATAGGAAGTAATTATTTAGAAAAATACGGGTACACAAAATACCCTGAAAAAACTTACAAAGGAGATATAATGCTAGTGCTTCTACTCACAGAGAATCATTTCTGACCAGCTGTCCATTTTGGCGAACAGCATTTTCACTCATAGACCGCTCTCTTTTTAGTCTGCCAACTGCACGGATCTGTTAAGGCACAAAGAAAGGGAAGGAAATAGAAATATTCTTAGTAGCCTAGTAGCTGCTTAGCATCAAAAGAACCTCGATACAAGGCTACTCAAAAAATTTACAACGAACTAAGAAAAGGCAACCAAGAATTGCTGCCAGGCAGTGTATTACTGACAGACTTGCTTTTTAAAAAAACACCACATACCCTTACTTACTATAATGCAGATAAACAGAAATGTCTATTTACTTTAAGAATGCTACTCTAGTTTCTTTTTAAGTATCAATATTACTTGGTAGGATTATTATTATTTGTTTAATCTTACACTATATACTTATTTATAAGAACAATTTATAAAAGTGTTTACAGGCACATATAGGAAACAGAGAGTATCTGTATTATAAATAAACATTCCTGGCTTCTAGGGTTATAACAAATTAAGATTTGGTTGAATATTTGAAAACTAGACTAAAAAAGTATCTAGCTTAATGGTTTTGGCATTGCAGAATGGCTGCAATCTCTAATCCCATATGCTCTTCTTACAAAATATATCTTTGACCTTCTTTCATTAAGAGACAGGATCTGTTTCTTTCCCTTGAAATTCAGAGGGCTAGTGACTACTACAGAAATGATGCAAAGTGACTTCTGAGGATAGGTCATAACAGTACAGCTTCTGCCTTTCTTTCCCCAGGTTGTTCATATTTCGAAGAATGGCACCATAACACAAGGAAGGCCAAGTAGCCAGTGAGGCCATGTATAAGTGCACCTGCCGACAACCCTAATGGATGTCCCAGACAACAGCTAGTACCAAGTGACATGTGAGTGAACAAATCTTCAGATAACTGCAGCTCCAGCTGTTGAGTTATCCTTAGCCTTTGAGACTTTCTAGCTTAGGCTTCAGACATTGGAGAACAGAAACAAGCTTTTCCCTTCACGGCAACTGCAAATTCCTAACCCACAGTATGCATGAGCAAAACATACGCTTGTTTGTTTTAAGCCACTAAGTTTAAGATGATTTGTTACATAGAAATGGATAACTAGAACAGTAGTAATCATTAACTTTTCTGCTTATTTAAAAATACTTTTTCTTTTTTTTTTTTTTGCGATAGGATCTTGCTCTGTCACCCAGGCTGGAGTGCAGCGGCACGCTCATGGCTCATTAGAGCTTCAGCCTCCTGGGCTCAAGTGATCCTTCCACTTCAGCCTCCCAAGTAGCTGGGACTACAGGCACACACCACCACACCTGGATAATTTTTGTATTTTGTAGAGATGGGGGTTTTGCCATGTTGCCCAGGCTGATCTCGAACTCCTGAGCTCAAGTGTTACTGCCCATCTTGGCCTCCCAAAGTGTTGGGATTACAGGTGTGAGCTACTGCGCCCAACAAAAATAAAAAAACAACACAAACAAACCCCCCCTTCCCCAACTAAAATAGCCATGGCAACATTATGGTTTTATTTTGTGGGTTGTTTTTTTTTTTTTTTGAGATAGGGTCTCGCTCTGTCGCCCAGGCTGCAGTGCAGCGGCACAATCTCGGCTTACTGCAAACTCTGCCTCCCGGGATCAAGCAATTCTCCTGCCTCGGCCTCCAGAGTAGCTGGGATTACAGGTGTGCGCCACCACGCCTGGCTCATTTTTGTATTTTCAGTAGAGACGGGGTTTCACCATGTTGGCCAGGCTCATCTCGAACTCCTGATCTCATGATCTGCCTGCCTCAGCCTCCCAAAGTGCTGGGATTACAGGCGTGAGCCACTGCACTCGACTGACATTATGGTTTTAAAAAAATTAAACTTTATAGTAAAAAACAAATAGTATGTGAATTAAAGGACTTGAAAATTAAGATTTTCAAAATATCAATCAATATTTATTGATGTTTTTGGTCGGGCATGGTGGCTCACACCTGTAATCCCAGGTGGATGTTTTTCTTCGTCTTCTTTTTTTTTTTTTTTTTTTTGAGACAGTGTGACTCTCTTCCTCAGGCTGGAGTGCAATGGTGCTATTTCAGCTCACTGCAACCTCCACCTCCCGGGTTCAAGCGATTCTCATGCCTCAGCCTCCCGAGTAGCTGGGATTACAGGTGCATGCCATCTCGTCCAGATAATTTCTGCATTTTTAGTAGAAACAGGGTTTCACCACATTGGCCAGGCTGGTCTTAAACTCCTAGCCGCACGTGATCCATCCACCTTGGCCTCCCAAAGTAGTGGGATTACAGGTGTGAGTCACCATGCCCAGCCTGGATGTTTGTTTTGTTTCAATCTGAGTTTTTTTTTTTTTTTTTAAGATAGGGTCTCACTGTGTTGCCCAGGATGGAGTACAGTGGCATGATCTTGGCTTACTGCAATCTCTGCCTCCTGGGTTCAAGAGACTTTCGTGCCTCAGCCTCCTGAGTAGCTGAGATTACAGGTACATACCACCATGACCGGCTAATTTTTGAATTTTTTTGGCAGAGACGGGGTTTCACCATGTTGGCCAGCCTGGTCTTAAACTCTTCACCTCAAAAGATCCACCCACTTTGGCCTCCCAAAGTGCTGGGATTACAAGTGTGAGTCACTGTGCCTGGCCTCAATGCAAAATTTTAAAATGTCTCTCAGAATCATCCTTCATTGATTATGCACTTACTTTTATTCATCCCTGAGGCTGAGAAATAGTTTCCTAGGTTCAAGCAGCTTCCTGGAAGTTGGGTCACAGGGTCTAATGCTACACAGTTATATAACACTAGACACTCTGCATGCATGCATACAATTCTCCTTTTATATGCCCAAGTTAAATTTGATTGTTCAAGTAAATGTCCTCTTGGTTTTTTGATGGCCGATTCTCTCAATCTGTTCAAAGCCCACCTCTTCTTCAGGAATCTACTCAGAGCCTTAGTGGTTTTCCTCTATACTCATCCCCATTTTCTGTGAGACTTTTATGCAGAAGGGGGAAAGGTACAATGTACCTGAACAATGTACACTGAACAGTTGAGATAAGTATCTTCCCTCCCCAACATGTTCAGTGTCCAAAATTTAACATCATGAATCACGGGGAGAACAGTTAAGCCAGTGACTGCGGGTTTTGGGAAGGACACATGGCCCAATTTGTCAGGAGTGTGGAGATCATGCTTGTGGTAAGAGGGCCATGAAACTGTATCTGTACAAAGACTGTGAGTGCACATCTCTGAATTTTCCATGCAGGAATGTGTATACATATATACAATTCAGCTTTTCCTTTTCTCTCCAGACTTTTGCTCCATTCTATTCGTTGCAGTCCCAGCTCCTCTTTCCAGAAGTGACAAGGAAGGAAAAAGAGCTCAAGAAGCCGTCACCAAACTGTGATCAGACCCATATTCATGAAGTTCTTGATTTTCTAAGCTCCCGCAGGACCCTTTTAAAATATTCACTGAGTCCCTGGGAGCCCTTCTGCATTTGTTTTAGGATATGCCATGTAGCTATGGTTTTTTGCTTCACATCCTTAGCGTTGTCATATCAACTGAACTGGGCACCAATAACCATCTGCTACTTCTTCACAGTAGAATCACAGGTCTAGGGCCTTCTGCTAGACATTCATGGCTTCTGTGTTATCCTTCAGATTCTAAGATTGCTGCTTTCTAAGTATAATCTGTGTTAAGGGTGGAACTAGCTGGATATTTCTTCTACTCCTTGAGCTCTGGCTGTACATTAGGGACATAACTGCTGTAGAATTTGGCATCCTATGGATGCCATTTGATGGCTTCTGTATAAAGCTGGCGTGGCTTGGAGATAGTTCCATTTCTGAAACCACTCAATGCCTTTACTCTTCCAAAATCAGGTCAGGGTTTACATATGCCAACTGACTTTGCTCCTTCCAGATTAATTCCTAACTATTGACAGTTCTTGTATATCTGCAGTTCAGTGCTCTTCCAAAGGTTTATTATAGAAATGAAGAGTATTCTCATACTTCTCCTCTTTGAAGTAAGAGATGCCAACTTGGGCAAAAGCTTTTACTCTCGTATCTTTAGTCCAGTCTGTTTTTTCTTCCAACTTCAGTGGACTTCTCACAAAGTTTTTAGGGCTTATTGTAGCTGATTTTTTTAAAGCACATCATGGCTTGATTGACAGGATGTAATGGCAGAGTCCACATCTTTGACTTGGTCACATTGTTCAAGGCTGCGTCAAATCTTCTTACAGGCAGCATTTCCAACTCTTTCTGTATAGTTCTTCCTTCTTGTTCTCTGGAAGATCCTTCCCCACTGGCTCCGTTTGGATTCCTTGATGAGAAGAGGTGGTAATGTCAGTGTCACAGCTTCTTTCTCCTCATTGACACGGCCCAGTCTCTTTGACACTAAAAACTGTCATGACTTGGGCATTTTGTATTTCACGCCCAGATAACATGGTTTATTGCACAGTTGCTTTGTTAGTTGATTTCCAAATATTGGTGGAGATCAGACATATTGGAAGCGTTTGTCAACTTCCTCTCTTCCAGCCAAGCCTCCAGATTTTTAAACCCTCTTTAAGCTAAGCGATTATTTATGTTCTATTTTAAGCCCTCCTCAAGAGCTCACCCGGACTCTTTAAGCCAGTTTAAGAACTCAAGTACAGTTGCTTTCTACAAATTTATCCCTTACATCAATCAGGCTTTCAGACAATTTTATTGGCTTCCTTCCTCATAAGCCTTCTCCTGGTAGTCTCTTCGCTTGAGATAGGTCAGTGGTTTTCAGTAGGGGGTGATCTTGCCCTGTAGAGAACATCTGGCAATGTCTGGAGGTATTTTCTTTTTTATTGTGGTAAAACACACATAACATACACAATTTTAACCATTTTGAAGTATACAATTCAGTGGCATTTAGGACACTCACAATGTTGTGTAATCATTACCACTATCTAGTTCCAGAATATTTTCATCAGCCTGAAGGAAACCCCATACTGATTAAGCAGTCACTCTCAATCCCCCTTTCCTCTAACCCCCTGGCAACTACTGATCTGTATCCTGTCTTCATTCATTTGGCCACTCTGGATACTTCATGTAAGTAGAAAAATGCAATATATGGCCTTTGCTGTCTGGCTTCTTAAACTTTACATTTTCAAGGTTCATCCATGTTGTGACATGTATCAGTACCATTTTTTTTTTTTTTTTTTTTTTGGAGACAGAGTCTGGCTCTGTTGCCCAGGTTGGAGTGCAGCAGTGCAATCTCGACTCACTGCTACCTCCGCCTCCCGGGTTCAAGTGATTCTCCTGCCTCTGCCTCCGGAGTAGCTGGGACTACAGGTGTCCACACCACCATGCTCAGCTAATTTCTATATTTTTAGTAGGGTCTCACCATGTTGGCCAGGCTGGTCTTGAACCCCTGACCTCAAGTGATCTGCCTGCCTCAGCCTCCCAAAGTGCTGGGATTGCAGGCATCAGCCACCGCACCCGGCCAGTACCTCATTTTTTTTATGGCTGACTAAGAGTTACTATATGGCTAGATCATGTTTTGCTTATCCATTCATCACCTGATGGACATTTTAGCTGCTTCCACCTTTTCGCTATTACAAACATTTTTGGATATCATGACTTGGAAGATGGTAATGCCATCTTGTAGATAGATACCACAAATGTTGCAAACATTCTACAGTGCAAAAAGATGGCTCTCACCACAAGGAATTATCCAGTCCAAAATGCCAATAGTGCTGAAGTAAAGAAACCCTGGCAACTACTGCAGAATGATTACTACAGAGCAATGTTCTGGGGATCTCACTTTATAGATTCTGAGTAACATCTGAATGAATCATCAATGTTATCAGCACTCAGGGTCTTAATTGCTTCTCTATTTCATTCAATTTCTAGAAGCTACTAGAACTCTGGCTCCCTTACCCCTTCCTCCCTTGCTCACGGCAGTTGAATGCTTGTTGAAGGCTACTGGACCCTTCTATAAGCTTGTATAAACTTAAGTTCAAACCATCATCTTTGCTTTCAATAGGCAGATGGTATTAATCTCAAAAACTCCTCCTTCATTTCAGGATCTGGCTCCTGCCACAGGATTTTAACTCTTTCCTAACAATAACATTTATACATATTGAGCTTTTAACACGAATTAGAACATGTCCTTACATGCATTCTTACATTTAATTCTCACAAAAATCTTAATGCACTTGGCATTATTCTTATCTTTATTTCAGAGATAAGCCCTAGAACTGTTAAATAACTTGCCAAAAGTTATGTGGTTAGTAAATGGCAAAGTAGGTCTTCAAAGTTAGGTCTAATTCTCACACAAACTTTTTTACCCCAGTGTTATATACTCTGGGCATCTATCACATTTGACTAAATATCACAATTAATGCAGGAATGAACCCTGTAGAGTCTTAAAGCCTGGGTCTACTGAGGAAAATCCCGGCAAATTTTCTTCACTCGCTCTTAAAATAATCACTCAGGGAATTGCTTGGGTTGCTTTCAATCAGTTAGGAGCAGCAGAAAGATCAAAAGAAAACCCAAAGAATACAATAAAGAACATTTCTTTCCTGGTAAAATCCTCACTGTAAGACAATTATTTTCACAGGTATAATTCCCAAGGAACTCTGGGGAGTTAGAAAGCTGGGCCTCAAACTGGGAGCGCACTGGATACTTTTGTTTTATGTAACCATCTTGGTAACTTTCATTATTTTCTGCTATTAAAGAATTTTATATCTTCTGTGCGTGTTGATGTCTTTCCCTCACTCATATTATTGTCCTGCTGAAACCAGACAGACAGCAAACTTTTTGAATGCAGGAACTATGTCTCATTAATTCTTACACTGCATATAGTATCTCAGAGATAAAAGTTGAAAAATGTTTGTTAAATAATACAATTCTCCAAGCGTCTTAGTGCCTTTCTGTCATGTAAAGTCTCATATTATTGCTTTTCACCAAACAAATACCTAGAATATCCAAACTGTGTGCATATTACCTCAATTATCTCAGCAGAAACTTACAATCTTAGAACCTAGTCCTAGCAAACTGCATTGCCCTAGACAGTATGCGGGCTTTACCCTCTTTGGAAAGGACTACATGCAAAATGAAACCAGACACAAGCAATACCATCATTAATAAAAACATACGTTTGTACATTGTCTTACACTAGCTTCATGACATGTTAGAAGTTCAGAAGGTATATGAAAAAGATGCAACTCCAGAAATCATCACAGCAAAGAAGCTTCAAAGCTTAGCTGTAAGTCAATGGCAAAGGCAGGATTTGAACTCTGCTACTAACACCTTGTTAGTCTACACTGCTACATTTAGGTCAACTGGCATATTAATGTAATGCAGTATAGGAGCTAACTCAGTAGAAATTTTTTAATCAAGAAGCGAGAATGGGTAGTGTTAAGGGAAAAAGGGCTTTCTTTGTCATGTTTGCTAGACTGATTTTATAACAAAGTGATACATTTACTTTTTATTGCTAAACTCCCAACTTTTTCTTATTATTTAACAAGTAACACCTACCCATAAAGGCTCTTTCTTCAAACCACAGGAACTTAATAATACTTTCCACAAAATTTACATTTTCCTAAAATATAACATTCAAATTTTAAAAATAGCATAATAACTTATTTGGCACATTTGTAAATTAGAATTATTAGTAATGTTCCATATGGAAAGCTTTCATGACATATTGCTAAGGATATGATAAAGCCTCTTCACTCTTCTCTTTTACCTTTGTTTACATTATTTCAAATTCTGGTGCTATTAAAGTTCTACTTACTTCTTCATTTTGAGGGGTTGTAGGAGGTCTTTCTAAATCCAGAAAATCTAGTGGTCTTTCACTTAGCGTAAGTACACGAGGTGGTGTTTTTAGTGCCAGGGGTTTAAAGGGAGTTGACTGAATAAGGTCAAGATCTGCTGGTCTTGAAAATGAAACATCTTCATTATTTCCTAGGAGTTAAGAAAACAGACAAAGAAGAGAAAAGTGGGAGGTTTTTAAAAAAGACAGTGTTTTTTGTTAAAATGTATTTACCTTCTTCTGCTTTTGAATTATACCTCCCAACGAGCATTAGTTTCTTTCAAAATATGCTTCCAGCGTACTGACATTTCACTAATATTTATCACTGTGGTACAGAAATAAGAAATTATGCAATGCATGATATATAACCAAAAAAACTGATATTTAGAATATATAAAACTCTTACAACACCCAATTTTTTAAACTGACAAAACATTCGAATAGACACTTCACAATGAATATATATAAATGGCCAAAAAGCACAAGGGCAGATGTTCAAAATTATTAATAATCAGGGAAATAGAATTAAAATCACGAGATGGCACTACACACCCACTCAAACAGCTAAAATTAAAAAGACTGACAATACAAAATGTTGGCAAGGATGTGGAGCAACTGAAACTCATACATCACTGATGGAATGCAACACCTTACTACAATTTGGAAAATAGTTTAGCAGTCTTTCAAAGTTTAAAATAACTTGTAGTACATAAACCAGCAGTTTCACTCCTAAAGATATGAAAACATATGTCTTCACAAAGACTTGAACCTGAATATTCACAGTGGCTTTAATCCTAACAGCTTCAAACAAAAAGTAATCAATGAATGAAGATGAATGGATAAACAAATTATGGTGTATCTAAACTGAAATATTACTCAGTAATAAAATGGAATGAATAACTGACATATGCAACAACAGAAGAATCTCAAAAACATTACACTGAACAAAAGAAGCCAGATAGGAGTACATACTCTATGATTCCGTTTACATGAAACTCTGGGAAAGACAAATCTAGTCTCTGGCTATAGAAAGGAGACTATGGTTGCCTAGAGTTGAGGGGAAGGGACTGAGTGAGAAAGAGACACAAGGGAACCCTGTAGAGCAACAAAAATGGTCTCTATTTGGACTGTGGTGGTGGTTATATGGGTGTTTACTTTTGTCAAAACTCATCAAGTACACACTTAGAAATGTATACATTTTATGTGTGTAAAACCTCAATAATTAGTTGAATTACTAAAAAATACTGTTTGAAATTCAGACTATAATAATGAATGGAAATTTCAAAAGCATAAAGTTGCATTTTCCAACTCCTTTTCTAAATAACATTTAGAAAAACTCAAGTTTTCATAGAAACATACAAAACAAAGATTTAACAGGCAACCTTCTAAGTAAAGGTGAAATACCTGCCACAACAATCCTCTCCGGAACTTGCATTATCACACTAGCATTTGGAACTCCTTCTTGGAATCCTTGTTCCAGGTCAGCGTTTGGTGGTGCTACTTTTAACTTTTCTGGGACCCTCATTCGCTGACTAATGCCTTCAGTATATTCCATTTCGTACTGAATTCGACTAATTTCTGCCATCTCAGCAGCAGTAGGAGAAGGAAATGTTGCCCCACTCACCCTGTGGGAGAAAAATTTAAAGACAGGGCTGACTGTTAAAATGTCAGTCTCCTCTAAGTAGAGTAGCGAAGTTAGAAGACAATACCTTATAGAAAGAGAGAAAGGAAACTTCTCATTTGCAAGTACTGAACACATACAAAGCAAAAATAAAAGATGAAAGAAAATGATTTCCTCGACAAAATGCCTTCTTACTTATCAGCTGAAACTGTACCTTGAGGAAAGGAAACTTCTCATTTGCAAGTACTGAACACATACAAAGCAAAAATAAAGGATGAAAGAAAATGATTTCCTCAACAAAATGCCTTCTTACTTATCAGCTGAAATTGTACCTTGATATTGCTTAGCAGTAAATTTTTAAAATTATTATAGAATTACAACACAAATGTGTACATACACATACATACACACACTCTCTCTGCATAAATAAATATGCATGCTGCTTGTAACTAAAAAAATGCCTGCAATAAAATTTAAACTTAAATTTCCTCATCAATTTGAGGGAAAGCTGCTTGGACTTTAAAAATTAAAAATCACTGTCAAGCATGAAAAAATAAAACCTTTAAATGACAAATGCATCGGTTATTCAAAACCTTTAAATGACAGATGCATAAAATTAACTCTGAATTTACTAAAAAAGAAGACGCAACTCCCTGAAAATCACATCATACAAATTAAAACTTCTCTTAATGACTGAGATGCAATGAATACCAAATTTAGAATTTGTAATAATAAATCCTCATGTTTGTATTCATTTTTGGAGGAATTGAAAGTTTTACACTATTAATTTGTATTTAATATCATATTTACAAGTGTATTTTTTTTTAATGCAGTAGAAAGAATGTTGCCACCAATACAAAAGCTGATAAATATGTAAAACAGCATGGTTAGCTTTGAAGCCATTGTCTCTCAAACCTGTAATCCCAGCTCAACTGAATAAAATTTCACTGACCTTCCTAGTGGTGTGTCACTGCTTGTTCTTTTAATCATTTTAATACAGTAAATACACGTCTATAATAGCTATTAAAATACTGCTACCCTGTAGTTCAGTTTACACAACAACTCCCCTACACATCTAAACTTTCTTTGGAGGTGTACATAACACGGACACTGTTTTTCCAGCTGTAAAAAAGAAAGAATAAAAATCAGTATTTCAACAATTCATTTCGTAAGAAAACTATGAAAAAAGTAAATATCTACTTAAAATGACTTTTGGATTTGAACATGGCTTAGGGCTTGATTTGAGAAACCAATTTTCAAATCTATCCTAAGAAGAGTTTTTCTATACCTCAAAAATCATAGACAGTTTCAAGCACAGTCACTGTCTTATGATTTTGCAAACAGGATACAGAGAAGCTGTATCAAATATATATACAAATGTGAAGTCAGGCTAGAAAAAAAACAATACTGCCATAAAACTCCTCTAATCATCATACACCAAAGGGGAAAAAATCCTTTTTTAAGACTAAGCCCAAATGAAGAAATCATGAAGGGAATACAAAGGGTAAAAAGTAAATGTAACTGAGATAGCCTACAAATGTGACGTCTAATGGTTTCTTTAAATAGAAATAAACTTCGAAATTTAGTGTGAACTTCAAATGGAAATTACACTCAATTTTTCACAAAGACATTATATATAAATAAAGGGCATAAAAAGTTAAACACAGTATACACGACTTTACCACGGCTAAGGTACTTCCTAAACTCCACGCTGGAGATAGAGCCCCACCCTAAGCCCCCGCCTCACTGAGATGCCTAGCAGAGTTCTTAGAGGTTCTCAGGACACTCAGCCCCAGCAACTGGTTTAACTATGACTGCTAACTCACATCTTTTATTCTTTAACAAAAAATCTCTGGGGACACAGATCTTTCAGGATTTGGCATGCAGACGATTTAAAGACTAAGAAAGTAAGCCAAAAGGGACAATTTTTACTCACAAATGTGTACCAACTACTGCTTGCTATTTGGCACTATCTGCTTCTGTGCTTCATATTAAATCCTTTAACTTGCTTCAATGTGCATGTGCTGGATTGAGAGCCACTTTTGTCCCTGGGGAAGAAAAACAGGGGCTAATTGAGAAACTAGATGACACCACTACTAGGGATTCATTATTGGAAATTCTCCAAATGGTAACAGTCACAGAGATGTACAACCTGACATCAAGAGACCAGTAAAAGAAAGAAAGAAAAAAACGAAGCTTACCACCAATCTTAGTTCCACAGATGGGGTCCTATAACTATTCATTAGTTAAGGCAATATAAAAGACTAGCTCTGGCATTATTTCTGATTTGTGTGTAGAAAAATGCGGCAGATGAAAAATATGTAAGTTTAAATGAATTTAATACTTATGTGTATATATGCATATAGGTACACATAGATGTTAAAGAGGAACAAATGCATTGTAAAATTTTTTTTTTTTTTTTTTTTTTTGTCACCCAGGCTAGATTGCAATGGAGCAATCACTGCTCACTGAAGCCTTGATCTCAGGGACTCATGTGATCCTCCTGCCTCAGCCTCCTGAATAGCTGGGACTAGAGGCGTATGCCACCACACCCAGCTAATTTTTGTATTTTTTATAGAGGCACAGTCTTACTATGTTGCTCAGGCTGATCTCAAACTTTTAGGCTCAAGAAATCCTCCCATCTTGGTCTCCCAAAGTGCTGGGATTACAGGTGTGAGCCACCGTGCCCGGCCGGTTTAAATTTTCATTCCCTTACAATGTTAAAATTTTGAACCAGTAACTCAGGTACTCGGTACAAAGTACACAAGCTATACAGAGAAAAGGAAGTGTCCCACTTCCAATCCTATCTTTAACCACCCAGGTTCCCACAGGCAACCTTTATAATCAATTTTCGTGCATCATTCTAGATGAGATGCTCTTCTAATACTTGTGTGTATCTCAAGCATAGCAAAAGCTCGTATTCAGAACTAACATTGAAAACAGCTACCTCAAAAAGATTATAGCCTTTGGTCATTATAAACTGAAGTTTTATAATAATAAACGAGGAGCAAGTAGCTAGAACCTCAGTATCTCCTTGAAACGTGCTTTCTCTTCAGTCCATTCATCGCATTTCAGTCTTATGAACTTTCTAGTAGTACGTCTCATAGGTCTCACTAGTATATTTCGTTCTATAGCAACATCTTTTCTTAGGAGAATCTCCGAGTTTGTGAAAAACTATTGACTTAGAAAATAAAGGTGGATACTGAAATGCCAACTTCTGGAAAAAGCCAAATTCTCCTGTAGCTGAACTACTTAAATGTAAAAAGTAACCAGAACTTTTCTGCTAAGACTTAACACTGTACTATCCCAATTATTGGGTTTTCTGCTTAAAAACCAATCCAAATCTAATTTTTTCTCCCTCATTAGACTGTGGCATTTCTGATAATATCTTTTGGCAATAAATAAACTTCTCATCATTTGGTGTTGATATGTTAATTCCAGAAGTTTTGTAACTTAGAATCCAGTAGGCAACCAGTACGTGATTCTGTTATATAACATAACAAAGGAGGCAAAATCTCTCAGAATCACAGGTGATTTCAGATTTCTACTTTCTAAGCCCAGTGGTTTCCAAACACCAGTAACTAACTAGACAAACTCATGGTTTTTTTCTTTTTCCCATATTCACAGAGTACATTAACTTTTTGCTACAGTTAATTTTTTAACTCGACTTTTTAAAATCAAAAAAGTATTGTAAAAGAAAATTTTGTATCACTACCTTAAACCATGGCTGTACATATATAAATACAGATTGCAAAGACATCCTATTACAAAAAAATCCTCATTCACATACCACCTAGAGTCAAGTCACATGTCACTAGTGGAAAGTGTACCAATTTTGGGACACAGTGATTCTAGTCTAACTTCCTCATTTTCTGTATTAGAACACTGGAAGCCAGAAAGCCTAGGAAGTAACTGAAACAACTTGAGGCAAACTGACTGTGGTTGCAAATGTTTATATACTTCTCAAAGACAAACACACAAAAACAAAACCAAAAAAAACCCTCCAGTACTTCACCACCTACCGTGTGGCCCTAGTTCACATAGATGGGCCACTCTGCACACCGTGTTTCAGTTCTCTTTCGAAGAAACTATATTTAAAAAGTCACTGCAAACTTTGAAAACTATATATTAATGAACTTTAAAATAAGGTTATGAATCCACAGCAAAGTTTCAACACCAGAAGAGAGGAGAGCGAGGACTACACTTTGTAATTCTGAAAGGAGGCAGCTCTATCAGACAGGAAGGGAGAGAACACAATTTCCTTTTGGAAAGAAGAACAAAACCAAAATACAAGCCTTTGAAACCAAAAGATAGCAGGTCCCCCAAGCAATTTAATTGCATGGGAAGACTACTAAGTATAACTAAATCGTCCTAATTTTCCTAAGGGTTTTTCTTTTGGGAATCTCATTAGCCAACGGAATTGAGGCAGAAAAAATGTTTTTCACGCAGGGAGAGAAAACATTCGTGATTATTCTAAGTCTCTCGGTGGATGAGAGGCCTGAATACAAATGGTTCTATATTTGGGCAGAAGGGCCAGAAAGCTTTTTTTTTTCCCCCCTCTTTAATCTTCTCCAATGAAAACATGTCACTTTTGAAAGGGTGCTCTTCCCTCGAGAATGCCCTTTGCTTCTAACTTTGTGGGACGTAGACAGGGGTGTTCTTTTACGATAATAATAATAGTAGCACACGTCCTGCAGAGGAAGGTCAGAAGCCCGGCGGAACAGGAACCGCAGTTTTCCTCCGGCTTCCCAGCTCCTGGAAGGAAACCCGAGAGCAACCGCCTGCAGCCACATCTGCGAGCAAGGATGCTCACAGACGGGCAGGGTGGCCCGCAGCCACCCGCGATGCCACAACCTGGGCTTCCAACAGGGCCCTTCTTTTCCAACATGTACTTGCCACAAAACAACACAAAAACCTCCTTTTAGACAGGGCAGATTTAAGGTCATCCTGTAAGGTGTCAGGGACTTGGCAGGGAAGGATGAGTGAAGATTTACAAAGCCCGGCGTTCACGCTCACGGGACTCCCGCTGCTTCCCAAACCCCTATTTTCTAGTCGGAAAAGTCCAATTAATCCACAAAAGGAGACGCCGAACCACACAGGGTGAAGAGGTTCGCCCAAAAACACCTGCAGAAGGCCCTTCTCTCCCTCGCTCTCCTCGGGGACTCAAGGTCCCGGGGACGAGGAAAGACCAGGGTGGAAGGCAAGAGGCCCGGGGACGGGACTCGGGTCAGGGAGACACTACCGGGGGGCCCGGGCCACCGCGGGTCCCTCTGTTGGCCGGAGGGTCTCGGCAGCGGCGTTAGGCCTGGCAGCCAGCTCGGGCGGCGGGTCGCGAAGAGGTCAGCACTCACCCCTGGGCCCACAGGAGGGTCCCGGCGAGGACCGCCGCCCTCCGGCTCCCGGGGCGCTCGAGTGGGCGCTCTCAGAGGCGGTTGGCCGAGAGCACGGAGGCGCCCAGAGCACGGAGGCGCCCAGGAACAGCACCGGCGGAGCGGCCCGCAGAGGGCCAGGGCAGAAGCGCGAAAGGCCGTGGGTAGCCCCTTCAGGGAGCCGTAGCGGAAGAGTGTTCGTGGTCATGTGACGCGGAAAAGGGCGGACGTGCGGCCCACGCACTGGAACGGGTCCACGGTAAGCGATGCGCAGACATCTTTGTTGTGGGCTGACAGCAGGTGACGCCTCTTGCGGTTAAGTTTAATTCACACTTCGGCTTTATTAGATTTTGTAATCTTTAAGAACCTGGTGTTTGCAAGGTAAACCTTCGGTAGCCAATTAGAATAACTATTTCAGGACCATCTGCATCAAAATTTCTGTGCTGTGAGGCTTAGGAATCCTCATATGTAAATCAGCTCCGCGGGTGATTCCATGCATTCCAATTTGATACTTCTTAAGCCCTCAGATGATCAGACCTTGTCTTCCATGAGAATTCCGGGAGAGGGGAAGTTAGGTTTCACAGCAGTTGGCAGCGTCGTTTAGCTTTGGGAGAGCGCTCTCTGCTTCTGAACACCCAACCACGGACTCTCCCCCCAGGAAGCCCTTGCTTAGAGCGGGGAAGAATGGTACCGTGCTTGTCAGCTTGGGAAGGCACTGAAGACAAATAATGGAATATTTTATATGCCTTGGTTTTCACAACCGCCTAAAGGTGTGCACATGACTTACGTACTCCTGTGCGATCTAATTGATACTTTAGAGATGTTACCATTCTTCAAAATGATTTGGGAAGCCCTCTGAATTGGGTTCTTGAGCTTCCTAACACTTGTGTAGGGAAAGTGAAATATTTCCTCTTCCCTCTTGAGGTCTTGGCTGGGCCTAAGAATTAAACTGATGAGGAAAAGAGTCAAACTCTGTAAAATATTTGAAGAGATTTATTCTGAGCCAAATATGAGTGACCATGGCCTGTGACAGAGCCCTCAGGAGGTCCTGAGAACATATGTCCAAGGTGGTTGGGGAACGGCTTGGTTTTATATATTTTAGGGAGGCGTGAAACATCAATCAAATAAATTTAAGAAATACATTGGTTTGGTTCAGAAAGGCGGGAGAACTCAAAGCAGGAGCTTCTAGACTGTAGGTAAATTTAAACATTTTCTGGTTGGCGTTTGGAGACCTGGGATCCATAGAAAGGAAATGTTGAGGTTAAAATAAAAGATTGTGGAGACCAAGGTTCTTTTGAAGTCTTATAGTGGCTGCCCTTAGAGACAATGAATGACAAATTATCCTATTCAGATATTTAGAAGGTGCTAGACTCTTACATAATCTGTTTAGGATTGGGAGGACCTGGAAGAAAATGATATAGCTATGTTAATAGAAATTCTATGTAGATGCAGATTTTCCCCCAACAAAGGACAGCTTTGCAGAGCCATTTCAAGATATGTCAAAAACTGAAAACAATGTTTTGGGGTAAAATATTTTGATTTTGTTTCTTGTCTCGTTATGCCAGTGTCAGATTGGAAAGTAAGTCACAATATATAGGGTTAAATAAAAGCCATCTGATGAGAATTTATGGATTGTAGGGCATGACTCCCTAGACCCCTTAGATAGGAATTTGAGCAAGATTAAAAAAAAAAAAAAAAATCAAGAGCTTAGTCTCCGCTGATGTAAAATAGAGACGTAAAACATAACAGGAGGAAAGCATACAAATTTTATTTAGTAATTTTTACATTTACATTGGAACCTTCCCTAGAAAAATGGAGACCCAAATTAACAGTTGGACCCTAAGTGCTTTTTGGGTCTCCATTTTTCTAGGGAAGACTAAAAAGAGTAGTAAATTGTGAAAATGTGAGAAAACAAGCAAATTTGGGTTAGTGCAGTTAATGCAGAAGTGACTAAGAAGATAAAGGTTGTTGTAACAAAGTGAAAATAAAAATCCGTAAATTTGTGCAGATACAGCTCAGCTTTGACTCCGTGTCTCAGGTGTTGAGAACATCTCCCTTCCTCCTTGTACAGGGAGGGCACCTTTCATGCAGAATTTTTATCTCCTGCTTTGAGGAAGGAAAAAGGAAAGCCACAGTGCTCTTTTTGCATTTGCTTTTGTTTTTTCAAGTGCCTTTGACTGCAAAATAATCTTTATGCCAAAGTGCCATATTTTGGATTGGCATATCCTACTATTGACCGAGCAGAAGCCCTGCCGTTTTAAAGTGTCGCTTGATCAAAAACCACCTAAATCCAACCCAAAGGGCATTAACCTAATGGCTAATGTCAGTATGACCATAAACCACAAATGACACCTCCAACCAGAAACATTCCAACCCTGAGATAAACCCCTCTCCCACCAGACACATGCCCGTCCCAAGATAACCTTCCCTCTGACTGGAGTGATGTCAGCCTCAAGATAACCCTTCCCCTCCAACCAGAGACATTCCAACCCCATGATAAACTTCTCCTCCACGCAGAAACAGTCCAAGCCTGTGATAAGCTCTCTCACTCTAAACCCTTAAATACTCTTAGTCTGTAAGAGAGAATGCTTCTGACTGAAATTGGCCAGAAGCCCCTCTCAGGTTTATTCTCCAAAATAAACCTATCTTTGACTGTTGAGCAACTTTTTGTGTTTCTCTCTTCTTTCTTTAACTCTTACAACTACCCTACAGAGACAAATAAGCCTTTAAGAATAGATTGATTTTAGGAATAATCAGTCATTCCAAGTCAATCTTTTGTGGGAAGATAGAGATCAAGTTGGGAGATCATGTATTAGGTTGGTTCTGAGGACTAAGCTCCAATTTTTTTAATCTTGCCCAAATTCCTGTCTAAGGGGTTTGGGGAGTCATGCCCTCCAAACCATAAATTCACATCAGATGGGTTTTATTTAACCCTATATATCATGACTTACTTTCCAATCTGACTCTGGCACAACAAGGAAGAAAATCAAAATATTTTACCCCAAAATATATTTCCTTGCCATACCTTGAAATTGTCCTGCAAAGTCTCTTGTGGGAAAAATCCACATTCTGTGGAGAATCCCCTTTCCCCTTTGTTTTCCTTCCTTCCTTTCCAGATCTAGGAGATAATCAGCTAAGAGCCAGGCACCCTTTTAGTTCTGATAAGAAACATTTTACAACCTACTCTCTCTCTAAAGTCTGGTGAGAGCTTCCTCTGCACAATAAAACTGGAACTCCACAGTCCTTTATCTTAACCTGAACATTTCCTTTCTGTGGATCCCAGGTCTTCAGATAAACTCAACCAATTATCAACCAGAAAATGTTTAAATTTACCTATAGCCTGGAAGCCCCCACTTTAAGTTGTCCTGCCTTTCTGAACCAAACCAATGTATTTCTTAAATGTATTTGATTGATGCCTCATGCCTCCCTAAAATATGGAAAGCCAAACTGTACCTCGACCACCTTGGGTACATGTTCTCAGGACCTCCTGAAGACTGTGTCATGGGCCATGGTCACTCATATTTGGCTCAGAATAAATTTCTAAAAATATTTTATGGAGTTTGACTTTTTTCATCAACAGTGCAAAGGTAATTGCAGTTTGCCATTACTGTCAATGGCAAAAACCACAATTACTTTTGCACCAACCTATAATCATAACCTTTAAAAACTTTAGAAATGATGTTCCTCCTGCTTCCACTAACCTTTCCACTTCTTAGTTACTTACAATTTGGCTTTTAATCCTGTACTCCCCTCAAAGAAAAACATTTTGAAATAACTTTCAAACGAAGATTGTGATCCAATTACCAAACCCGATGGCTTCTCCCATAAACCTCATTGTCCTTTATCTTCCTGCATCATTTTGTTTTTGTTAAATTAAATGAGACAATGTTGTGCTCAAAGTACCTAACACTGTCTAGTAGACAATTCTCAGAGAAAAGGCATTTTCTCTTCCTTATATAGGAACTCTACTCCCTCATTTTATGTAATATATGTTTATATTTAGTATATATATATTTAGTATATTTATGTATATATAATATATATTCCTTTTTTTCACCATTAATGTGGACATTCCTGTCTTATGTTTTAATCCATCATTGACTATTTTTGCAACCATGGTTGCCTCAAATGTTTTGTGGGAAAGGGTGGTATATAAGTTATCTCATCCATCTAGTCTTTCCCTGTTGTACTGCTTCTAGCCAATTCTATTCAAATGTGCCATTGGAGCTTTGATCCCAGCAGGGTTTCTAACTCAAATTTTTTCCACTCTTCTCACTCCAGATGCTATCTTCTGAATTCCTTTTTTTTTCAGTTAATGGCCAGGTTATTTTTCCAGTCATCAGGGTTCAAAGTACTGAAGTTATCTTTCACTGTCACCCAAGTCCCATGTGATGGTTAATTTTAGGTGTCAACTTGACTGTATTAAAGGATACTCAGATAGCTGGTAAAGCTTTATTTCTGGATATGTCTGTGAGAGTGTTGCTGGAAGACATTGACATTTTAATGAAGGGATTCAGTAAGGAAGATCTGCTCTTACCAATGTGGGTAGGCACTAGTTAATCAGTTGAGGGCCCATATAAAACAAAAAGGCAGAGGCAAGACAAATTTGCCCTCTCTCTTCTGGAGCTGGGACACTTCTCTTGCCCTTGAACATGAGATCTACAGATTCTCCAGTCTTTGAACTCCAGGACTTGCACGAGTAGTGCCCACATTCTCAGGTCTTCAAACTTGAACTCAGCCATGCTACTAGTTTTCCTGGTTCTCCAGCTTGTGGATAGCATATTGTGGGATTTTTCAGCCTCCAGAATTGCATGAGCCAGTTTTCACAATAAATCCCTTCTCATAGATCTGTCTTTCTTTCCACGTATGCCTTTTTTTTTGTTTTTTGTTTTTTGTTTTTTGTTTTTGAGACAGAGTTTCACTTTTGTTGCCCAGGCTGGAGTTCAACAGAGGGATCTCGGCTCACTGCAGCCTCTGCCTGTGGTTTCAAGCAATTCTCCAGCCTCAGCCTCCTGAGTAGCTGGGATTACAGACACCCACCACTACACCCAGCTAATTTTGTGTGTGTGTGTATTTTTAGTAGAAATGGGGTTTCACCGTGTTGGCCAGGCTGGTCTCAGACTCCTGACCTCAGGTGATCCACCTGCATCGGCCTCCCAAAATGCTGGGATCACAGGCATGAGCCACTGCGCCCAGCCACACCATCATTTTTTTTTTTTTTTTTTTTTTCCAAATTCAACTTTTATTTTAGATTCAAGGGGTAAATGTGCAGGTTTGTTACATGGGTATATTGTGTATACCCATGAGGTATAGGGTTTAGGGTATGAATGTTCTTGTCACTCAGATAGTGAGCATAATACCCACTAGGTAATTTCTCAGCCCTTTCCCCCATCCCTCTCGCCCATGTCTAGTAGTTCCTAATGTCTATTGTTGCCATCTTTATGTCCCTGTGTTCCCAATGCTTAGCTCCCACTTCTAAGTGAGAACATGTGGTGTTTGGTTTTCTGCATCTGTGTTAATTCACTTAGGATAATGGTCCACCTGCATCCATGTTGCTGCAAAGGACATCATTTCTTCCTTTTTTATGGCTGTGTAGTATTTCATGGTGTGTATGTACCACAATTTCTTTAATCCACCGTGAATGGGCGTCTTGGTTGATTCCCTGTCTTTGCCATTGTGAATAGTGCTGTGATGAACATATGTCTTTTTGGTAAAATGGTTTATTTTCCCTAGTATCCTTCATCCTTTAGATTCTCCCTCTTCAATGCTAACTTTCTGCTTTATCTGTTCTGTTCCTACTCCTAGATGATCACCCATCATCTGGGCTGTTATCCTTTTAACTGGCCTCCTCATCCCCAATATTTTTCTTTCTCCAATTCTTGTTAGACATTGGGTCTACATAGGACCCTACGTTTACAAATTGTGGCATCTCAAATATGAAGCCCCAGTTTCAAAGGAAATTGATGATTTATAGCTATCTTCCAATTCAAAAGTTCATCACAGCAATCCAGTAATTTTTAAAAACATTTGAAACCATGAAATAGCCTAGCAAGTACCATCTATTAAATATTGGATCTTCCAGGTTATTGTTTATATGGTAATTCCACTCTTTTGCTCAAAATCTTCACTGAATCTCTAGTAGCAATCAATGAAGTACAAGTTCAACCTGGTATTCTACACCCTAGCCAACATGGTCTTAACCTCCTGCCATGCTACTTTATTTACCACTGTGTATGTATATAAATATATATCATATATTCTTGACCATTAATTGTTCCCTGAGATTGCCTCATCTCTTCCTAACTACTTAGCTTCATTTGTGCTGTTTCTGCCACATGGAATGCCACCGTGCTTCTGACCATCTTCTGCTTCTTGAAATCCTAACTGCCTTTAAATGACCACTGAAAATATCTCCTCTTTTTATGAATTATTTCCTGAGGCCTCCAACTTTTGAACCAGTATTTGTTGTCCCTTAGAGCATTTAATCATGTTCTGTCTAGTATTAAAGTTATCCATGTATTTGTCTTATTTTCCCCTACCAGATTGTAAACTCTATGCTTGAGATCAAGGTCTGTGTCTCACTCATCTAAGTGTATGCTGTGGAGCCAAACGTATTAAGCATGTTGTAGGTCTCAGATATAAAATAATGAGACCTAGCTCCTTATTTGGCTCAAAAATTGGAATTGAAGATACTACAATTCCAAAGCAATCATTCTAAAAAGGTTTTGAGCAGTCAGCATTTTTTTTTTTTTTTTTTTTTGAGACGG
>NW_012102887.1:1774762-1814222 GCF_000951045.1 Mandrillus leucophaeus
CAGGATGGTCTCGATCTCCTGACCTCGTGATCCACCCGTCTCGGCCTCCCAAAGTGCTGGGATTACAGGCTTGAGCCACCGCGCCCGGCCACAGTCAGCATTTTTAGAAAAAACATGGAGCCTGCAAAATCCTAGGAAGGATCATATTTATCTAAATATTTAAGTTTAGCCTGGTTATTAAAAACCAATTTACATTTTCCTCTGTGTTTGCTTATCTGTTAATTTCTAATAGGTAGAGCTGGGATTAGGGTGAGATGAGTTAGATGCCAATGGCACCAATTGAAGGAGGCAATCACTTTTTCATCAGTCTCCTGCCAATAGATTGCTAAGAATCCATTAGAGCATAATCAAAATTTTTCTTTCCAAACGAGCTTATAAATGGAGAATGTGCTCAAACACAACATTCCTTTTTGACTTACTCGAAGTAAAAGTAAGTTCATCGAAATGGATTAGTACTTTTTTACTCAAAGTGTTTTCAAATTAGATTTTTTTGGCCCACCTATGACAATAGGTGACAGTGTTTCTGAAGTATTTATGTGAGCAACAATTTTCTTGGTCTTCTTAGAATTATTACCCAGGATCACTATTCGTTCCATTTCTTCCCTTGATTATATCTTTATTGCCATTTAATGCAGCATGAAAGTTCTCTATGATATTTCATATTTTGCATGTATATGTATTTTAAGACAGAGTCTCTCTCTGTTGTCCAGGCTGGAGTGCAGTGGCGTGACCTTGGCTCACTGCAACATTTGCCTCCCAGGTTCAAGCGATTCCTCTGCCTCAGCCTCCCAAGTAGCTGGGATTATAGTATCTGCCACCACGCCCAGCTAATGTTTGTATTTTTAGTAGAGATGGAGTTTCACCATGTTGGCCAGGCTGGTCTCGAACTCATGACCTCAAGTGATCCACCCGCCTAGGTCTCCCAAAGTGCTGGGATTATAGCCATGAGCCACCATGCCCAGCCTATATTTTGCATATTAAAAGCCTTTTTTTCCACCAGCTCTCTACATTTGAAATTTTATGAATTGTTTTCCTTGAATAAGGAGTATTTGTACTATAAATGGGAAACAAGTATCAAAATATATGACCCATGATTTCTGTAATCTGTATGCTTTTCTTACTGACTTGTAAAGACTCCTTAAATACCTCAATAGAAAAATGAGCAAAGATGTGATTAGGCCCTTCACAGGAAAATAGGCAATCATAACAATACTTCTTTAATTAAAAAAAAACAAACCACTAATTAAAAGTGACAAATATTCTGCCTCACTGCAATGAGATAGGCAAAGATGTAAAAGAACAGCAATATTCAATATTGGTAAATTAATAGGGAAATGAGTGTTTTCATTACATGGTTGATGCAGCTGAAAATTCTAGCAGCCTTTCTGGAGAGCATTTTTGTATATATTTCAAAAGCCTAAGATTGTGTGAGACCTTTGACTCTACAGTGTTCCTTCTAGTGATTTATCTTGAAGAAATAATTGGACAAACTTGTGGTGACATAGGTACAATATGTCTATAATATACCTAAATTAAATGTCTGTCAATTGGGGATTGATTGTCTTAGGCTATAAACCCATACAATGAACTGTGGTGCAAGTGATGATTAGTTCTTGTCTGTTAGTGTGAAAATGTGCCCACTATGTACTAAGTTTTTAAAAACCTGGTGACAAAAAAGGCCGGGCGCAGTGACTCACGCCTGTAATCAGCACTTTGGGAGGCTGAGACAGGTGGATCACGAGGTCAGGAGATCGGGAAGTCAGCAACCCTGAATGGAGGGACTGGCTGAAGCCATGTTTTACATCTTTGCCTATCTCATTGCAGTGAGGCAGAATATTTGTCACTTTTAATTAGTGTTTTTTTTTTAATTAAAGAAGTATTTTGATGATTGCCTGTTTTCCTGTGAAGGGCCTAATCACATCTTTGCTTATTTTTCTATTGAGGTATTTAAGGAGTCTTTACAAATCAATAAGAAAAGCATACAGATTACAGAAATCATGGGTCATATATTTTGATACATGTTTCCCATTTATAGTACAAATACTCCTCATTCAAGGAAAACAATTCATAAAATTTCAAATGTAGAGAGCTGGTAAAAAAAAAAAAAAAAAGGTTTTTAATATGCAACATATAGGCTGGGCATGTGGCTCATGGCTGTAATCCTGGTACTTTGGGAGGCCTAGGCGGGTGGATCACTTGAGGTCAAGAGTTCGAGACCAGCCTGGCCAACATGGTGAAACCCTAGCTCTATTAAAAATTTAAAAAGTTAGCCAGGCATGGTGGCGGGCGCCTATAGTCCCAGCTACTTGGAGGCTGAAGCAGGAGAATGGTGTGAACCCGGGAGGTGGAGCTTGCAGTGAGCTGAGATCGTGCCACTGCACTCCAGCCTTGGGGACAAAGCGAGACTCTGTCTCAAAAAAAAAAAAAAAAAAAAAACCTGTTGACAAAATAGCATGCTTTTATCTTATTTCTGTTTAAAAATAGATTTATCACTTATCTTGGAAGGGAGTGAGGATTAGATCATTGTTGCGGGAAGTCAGGGACCCCCAAACGGAGGGACTGACTGAAGCCATGGCAGGAGAACATAAGTTGCTTAAGTTGTGAAGATTTCATGGACATTTATTAGTTCCCCAAATTAATATTTTTATAATTTCTTACCCCTGTCTTTACTGCAGAATCTGAAATCTAAATTGTGAAGATTTCATGGACACTTATCACTTTGCCAATCTTGTGATTTCCTGTGCCTGACTTTGCTTTAATCTCTTAATCCCATCATGTTCGTAAGCTGAGGATGAATGTCGCCTCAGGACCTTGTGATGATTGCTTTAACTGTACAAATTGTTTAAACAATATGAAATCTGGGCACCTTTAAAAAAGAACAGGGTAACAGCAATGTTCAGGGAACAAGGGAGATAACCTTAAAGTCTGGCTGCCTGTGGGCCAGGCGGAACAGAGCCATATTTCTCTTCTTTCAAAAGCAAATAGGAGAAATACTGCTGAATTCTTTTTCTCAGCAAGGAACATCCCTGAGAAAGAGAATGTGTTCCTAAGGGGAGGCCTCTGAAATGGCCACTTTGGAAATGTCTATCTTTTATGGTTGTAGATAAGGGATGAAATAAGCCCCGGTCTCCCATAGCACTCCCAGGCTTATTAGGATGAGGAAATTCCCGCCTAATAAATTCTAGTCAGACCGATTCTCTGCTCTTGAACCTTGTTTATCAATGACAATGGGTGCACAGCGGGACATGGAAGTTCATTAGTAATTCTAGTTTCACCCTGACCTTGTGATCTCGCCCTGACCTCCTGCCTTGTGATCTTTTGTTGCCCTTGAAACATGTAATCTCTGTGACCCACACCCTATTCGTACACTCCCTGCCTTTTGAAAATTGCTAATAAAAACTTGCTGGTTTTATGGCTCAGGGGGCATCATGGAACCTGTCGACTTGTGATGTCTCCTCCGGATACCCAGCTTTAAAATTTCTCTCTTTTGTACTCTTTCGCTTTATTTCTCAGACCAGCTGACACTTAGGGAAAATATAAAAGGACCCACGTTGAATATCGGGGGTGGGTTTCCCCTGATAGATCATGGCCATTTTTGTATTCTTCTTCATAACTTCTGTATTGTCTATTCTTTTTACAGTGAACATCTGTTATTCTTACAATCCAAAAAAAAATTATTTCCATTTTGGAAAAAAAGGACCAGTTTCAATTTAAAAAATGTTTATTCTTAGGCAATACAATAAAATAATATTTTAGATATAATTACAGAAATATTAGTACATTAAAATATTATAATCTTGTCAGGATATAACAATATAAAATATTCAATATATTTTAAATATATTTCATTTGGTTATAGAGTAAATATTAAATTAAGTTTAGTAGCAGTAAGTTACATTTGATACATAGAAAATCTTTGTAAGTTAGCCATCAAATTCAAATGTAAGCATTATTTTAATACTTTCATAAATAAGTTACTTAATAATATTTATCTTGCTGAAAGACTTCTGAGAAATCTGTTATTTTAGCACACTGTGAAATTCCAAAGTTGAAGCCCCAATTTTAAAGACACAGTTTACATTTTATCTGTAATATTAAATCTTCATACTTGTGTAAGCTACTCATAAGCTATCTGGAAAATAATGCATATGAGCTATAACTTAGTCCTGAAGTACTTCTAAGTAAAGTCTTAGAAGTACGACTGAACAGCTGTTCATATGGCTTCATTGAAATTTCAGGTCTTAGCATCACTTGTCTTCCTCAGAAGTTAAATACTGATAAGAGGGCATGAGAAGATGGAGGCCTGAGTGGAGGCCAGTGGTTTGACATTAGCACCAGTCTAGAGCTTTTACTTATGAGTAAAAGTAGATGACCTTAGAGTCACCTGTGAGTTTGAACTTTAAATAGAGACATGGATGGAGCAGCTGTAGCCAGCCGTACTGGGTAACTGCCTGTAGAGTTGTTGCTTGGGTATTTGTCTAGAACAGGTTTTCTCAGTATTTAGAGTACATCAGAATCATGTGGTGGGCTTGGTAAAACATAGATATTTCGGGCCCTCCCCCAAGAGTTTCAGATTCTGTAGGTCTGGAGTGGTCCCTAGAATCTGCATCTGTGACAAGTTCCCAGATGATGCTGATGCTGCTCTTCCAGGGACCGCACTTTGAGAACTACTGGCCTACGGTAAGTTTGTAGAGATTAGCTAGCTCCATATGCCGCTATAGTACACTTGGGATAATGGGACATTTTTAAAGCAGAAAAATTTATTTGTTAAGTGAATCTAAATAAGTGAAATGCTGCATATCTTAGTTGAGATGTAAAAATGGCTTGACAGCAAACACATGAGCAGTGAAGGATGTAAACCATGTGAGCCACGGCCATAGTCTATGCTGTCCTCTAGGTCACGTTTTTCACTTACAAAGCAATTGAGATTGAAGCAGTAGCCTGAATTTAAATATCAGCACCACCAACTCCACCTAGGTAGATCAGGAAGCATCTTCAAAGCTTTGTCTCTTGGTGTCTGGACTCTAAGACTCATCAAATAGTGTTATCATCAAGTATAACACTAGTTTAATGTTTTGTAGATCTTGTTTTTTCTGCTATTATTCAGACCTTATCTTCTCTTGGCTTTTCTAGGAGAAACTAGAAGCCCTGGGTTTCCCTAGGCATAGACCTTATTTTTAACCTTTACTTGAGGCTGCTGAATTATCATAATGAAATATAACAGCAGTGAAAAGGAAGAAAAAACAAGAGGGGAGGGAAGCTACTTGTATATGTGAGATTCTTAACAGAGCAATGAGTTACTTTTTCTGGGATATTAGATCAGAAACAAGTCTCTTTTTTCTCTTAGCATCTCTGTAGGTTAGTAGTGTCTGGGACATGCTTGGTGCTGAATAACATGATTGTTAAGTTGAATTAAGTAACCTTGGGAATGTATCAACACCTTGAAAAGTGGGTTTTAAGACATACAGCAGCCAAATTATACAGTTTGATACATTAAGATTTTTAAACAATGGACTCTTTCAATATGGTTTGTAAGAATATATGACATAAAAAGTGTTGCTTTTTTTTTTTTTTTTAAACAAAGGAAGAATTAGAGAAGTAACAAAGGAATAAATCTGTAAAACCTAGAGTGATGACATATTCAGAGCAATGAAAAAATAGATTCGGAGTCTGATAAACCAACAAATGCCTTAAGTTCATTCGTGGATTATTGAACTGCTCCTTTACATAAGATATGCACCAACATTTATGGGATGAGGATAAAGTACACATTTCATAAGTAGTATTCTTGTTATTTGTGTGGGTATGCTGGTAAAAGAGAAGTTAAAGTTATACATATTTCATAGTATGTATATAACAATATCCTTTTAAAACTAATTCACTAAGGGGGAAAATTGTATATGCTTTGAATACAAGCAGATTTTAGAGCTACAGTGAAACGATTTAATAAACAAAAAAATCTTTAAAAACCAACAAAACAAAACCATACAGTATTTCCAACAGTATTATGGTTCCATCAGGGAATCCCCCTTTTGCCCTTAGCAGTGGGCATGTTTGAAACATTCCTAGAAAATCCATGAACCTCAGTTCAGTTCTGTGTTCCATCAGGCCTTACGGTCCTCAGCAGGTCTGAAAGTCCAGTTCTATACACAATGCTCCAGGATACCACATGCCCCCTTCTCTTCCCCTACCCAGGGTCTGAAGTTTCATGAAGGGGTGGTGGGGCAATCAAACACTGATTTAGCCTCCCTGAGTCTTAAAGACAGGAGGAGGACAAATGTGGGAATCCAGTGGGCCAAATATTTCATAACTTGTAGCATTCAAACTTCATACGATCACCATAGTGACAGTGCCTTGGATGTAAGTGGAATAGACTTTTGGTGTTATTTTGTGAATAGTTGCTGCTTTGCCACAGGGAACTTTGAAACAGCACAGATTGGAGACCCAGATCACAGAACTGACTTGAAAGAACTGCTTTGTTCTGTGGGGAAACAAATTGAAACTTTGTACTGAGTCACCATGGAGCAATATTGTTTGGTTAAAGAAAAATACCTAAATAAAAGCATGCTCTGTCATTGTTCCTTAGGATGAAAAATAGCAGTTCTGCTGTCTTTTTTAGCTTTAGTGTCTTTTCTTCATGCACACCTGACAGCGACTTATTATTTTTTCTAATTCTCCAGCTTTCACAGTTGATGGAATAGGCTTTCTGAAATAAAAACAAACCAAAAAAAACCCCTCATTGATTTATGCATAAAAGGGAATTTTTGCTGAGTTTGAGTTTTATTAATGAATATTGTCACTATTTTGAAATTTATTACAGGGCCGGGCGTGGTGGCTCATGCCTGTAATCCTAGCACTTTGGGAGGCTGAGGTGGGAGGTTCACTTGAGGTCAGGAGTTTGAGACCAGCCTGGCTAACATGGTGAAACCCCATCTCTACTAAAAACACAAAAATTAGACAGGTGTCATGGCATACGCCTTCTATAATCCCAGCTACTCAGGAGGCTGAGGCAGGAGAATCACTTAAACCTGGGAAGTGGAGGTTCCAGTGAGCCCAGATCGTCAGATTGTGCCACTGCACTCCAGCCTGGGCAACAGAGCAAGACTGTCTCAAAAAAAAAAGAAAGAAAGAAATTTATTATAGGACTATTTATCTTTATGGAAGAAGTATATTTCTGAAAAGGCATATATGGTGGCATTTTATAATTTTAGTCATATTTCAGCAGCATTAAAGAAACATAAGCCTTGATGAAAACTTACAGATCATCTTTTATGTAATAAAAACTACTCCCACCCTTTAAATAATCCACATTATTCGCAAATCTTTCAATACAGTAAATTCAGATGAGAGATCATTTAGTGTGATTGCATCAAGTAATTTACTCTAAATTTATATACAAATGTTAAATGTGTTTAGTAATGACAAAACACTGATTTTGTCTTTATTGGCACAGTAGTACAAAATTATGGCCACTCCTTGACCCGAGAACACAGGCAACTTTCAACAGTTCTGCAATTGAGTCATCAGATTCAGCTTGATGGTGAATAGTTACCTGAACATTCTTTCTGGGTTTAATGAAGCCAGCCAGAAACTGTAGGAATTTGAATAGTAGTTGCACGTTCCTCTTCCATGACATTCTAGAAACGGGCTGGCTCGGAATTCTTCCAGGCAGGAGCCGGGGGAGGCCAGTGCTTGCCCGGTGCCCTCAGAACCTGCACTTGTGAACTACCACAATTTAAAAAATCTGAGTAAACACTCTGTCCACTGGGGTTCAAATGTTCAATTCTCTACTTTTTTTTTTTTTTTTTTTTGAATGAATGGGCAACTGTGAGTAAAGAAGGGGAAGGAATGATCATCAGTGATGCTACAGATTAGAAATAACCACCTATGTGGCCAGGCGCAGTGACTCATGCCTGGAATCCCAGCTCTCACGCCTGTAATCCCAGCTCACTCTTTGGGAGGCCTAGGCAGGCAGATCACTTCAGGTCAGGAGTTTGAGGCCAGCCTGGCTAACGTAGTGAAACTATGTCTGTACTAAAAATACAAAAATTAGCTGGCATGGTGGCGTGTGCCTGTAGTCCAAGCTACTCAGGAGGCTGAGGCAAGAGAATTGCTTGAACCCTGGAGGCACAGATTGCATTGAGCCAGGAGGTGGAGATTGCAGTGAGCCAAGATTGCGCCCCTGCACTCCAGCCTGGGCGACAGAAGGAGATTCTGTCTCAAGAAAAAAAGAAAAAGAAAAAAGAAAGAACCACCTGTGTGCAGCTATGACAGTCATCACAGTCACACATGGCCATTCCATAGACTTCTTCACTAGCATTTACATCTGACAGTTTTTTCTTTAACAGACTGTCCTTCTTTGCTTTTATCTCTGTATGAATGTGAAAGGGGCACAGATTTTGGAGCAGACAGACCTGGGTACAGATCCTAGCTTTTCCACTAAATAGTTGTAAGACCTTGGGAAAGTATTTCATTCTTGTTTGTAAAACTGTAGATGATAGAAATTACCTATCAGAGTTTTCATAAAAATTACAGAGAATGTATATAAAGCAGTTATCTTATAAAAAAATAGGCATTCCAGGCTGGGTGCAGTGACTCATGCCTGTAATCCCAGCACTTTGGGAGGCTGAGTTGGGTAGATCACTGGAGGTCAGGAGTTTGAGACCAGCCTGGGCAATATGGTGAAACCCTGTCTCTACTAAAAAAACAAAACAAACAACCCAAAATACAAAAATTAGCTGGGCCTGGTGGCACACACCTGTAATCTCAGCTACTCAGCAGGCCGAGGCAGGAGAATCACTTGAACCTGGGAGGCAGAGGTTGCAGTGAGCCAAAATCACTCCACTGCACTCCAGCCTGGGTGACAGAGTGAGACTCTGTCTCAAAAGATAAAAATAATAAAAAAAGAGGGATTCCATTATCAATCAATGGCAGCTACTATTCACCTAAATTTCATAAGAGAATTTGTAGGTAATCTCCTTCTGAGAATTCTTTTTTTAATACTCCATTATTTACCAGAAGTAAAGAAAAAAAAGTGTATTTATAGATTTTCAAGGAAATGTCTATGGCATGTTGCACCCACTGACATCAGGCAGCATTGACCCTGGGAACCACATTTTACCCAGCATAATGTAACATTCTACGGGTAGTCTTTACTATAAAACTCCTGTTCCTTTTCTCCTCACCATGATGAACGAAAATCCTTTCCAGAGAGAAATCCAGCCGTGAGGACATGGAGGAATGTTAGTGGTTTGGCTGTGAACGGCTATGGCGATCGCAGGAGCTTCACAAACAGTGCATCTATAACATGAAACAAAGACTATGGCAGCATTGCCACTTTCTGCACTGTGATGTGCTGCCTTACATTCCATTACAAGGGAAGCGATTCACTTGGTCCCATTGTAAAACTAGGGGATTGGATTTTTACCTGCTTATATAAGGCTCAAGGGCCCTGCCAGTAATGGGAGCCATGTTCATTGGCATCAGAGCTGGTGTTGACAGCCAGTATGAATAATCATTTCGAGATGCGAAATTACATACATCATTGACATTGCAGAATAAGAATGGCATTGTGGTAAATCGCTGCAGGCAGCTGCCCAGAGTTCCTAATGAAACATCAGACTGAGTATCACTTTCAGTAAGTTAAAGTTATTTTCGGCATCGCTAGAGAGAAGCTAATTAAAACGTAACCTGTAGCAAAAGCTGGACAAAGACAACACAAGAGTTATCTGCAAAGTGTAGTATTGAGAAGTTTTCATACTGATAGAAATCAAAGATCCAATAGGCAAACAAATCTTCTTTCTCCCACCTTTAATACTTCCTGTGGCTCTTTCTTTTTTTTTTTTTCTTTTTTTGAGACGGAGTCTCTCTCTGTCGCCCAGGCTGGAGTGCAGTGGCCGGTTCTCAGCTCACTGCAAGCTCCGCCTCCCGGGTTTACGCCATTCTCCTGCCTCTGTCTCTTATACACATCTAGATGTGTATAAGAGACAGGTAGCTGGGACTACAGGCGCCCGCCACCTCACCCAGCTAGTTTTATTGTAAGTTTTTAGTAGAGACAGGGTTTCTACTAAACCAGGATGGTCTCGAACCCCTGACCTCGTGATCCGCCGGTCTCGGCCTCCCAAAGTGCTGGGATTACAGGCTTGAGCCCCCGCGCCCGGCCCCCTGTGGCTCTTTCTAATCGATCTAGAACATGGGGGCTAGCATAGGTCAGCTGGGATAGTGTTTTTGCTTCAAAGTATTCCCACTTATTCATATGTACGTAATAGCTAATAACCAGATAAAGGTTTAGAAAAGCTATTATTTGTGAGATTAAAAAGCAAACGGGTGGGCTGGGCATGGTGGCTCACACCTGTAATCCCAGCACTTTGGGAGGCTGAGGAGGGAGGATTACTTGAGCTCAAGAGTTTAAGACAAACCTTGAAAACATAGCCAGACCTCGTCTCTACTGAAAATCAAAAAAATTAGCTGGATATAGTGGCATATGCCTGTAGTCCCAGCCATTCAGGAGTCTGAGGTGGGAGAATTGCTTGTGCCTGGGATGTTGAGGCTGCAGTGAGCCGTGTTGCACCACTGCACTCCAGCCTGGGTGATGAAAGTGAGACCCTGTCTAAAAAAAAAAAAAAGAAAGAAAAAGAAAAAGGAAAAACACCAAAAAGATAAATGCAGACAGGTGGTTTAGGGGGTTTTAGGGGCAAATTGTTTGCAGTGAATGGGAGGAGCTAGGCTGGCATTCCTGAGCTAGGCTCCTTCCAGCATTTTACATTCCAGAATGAAAATTAGGTCAGTGTTGTTTTATTTGCTCTCTTAAAAAGTGCCAGGAGATACTCAAGGTTGTTTACACTTAACTTCAGAGGGAAGCATCCTAGGCTATAAAGATTTACAATCTGCATGTGGAACAACACAACTGGCAGATGGGACTGGGACATTACCGAGGTCTTGTCCGTGGGCTCGTTCATTCCCTTGTACAAAGAGAAAAGAAAACCCACTGTAGAGTGGCGCGGTCCCCTCTGGACATGAAGGGATTGCTGTGGTTTGACTGTGTCGGGTGAAGACAAAGCCTCTTGTTGTCCAGGTTGCAGGTGATCCACTGTCTCCACGTTTTCCTTTCAAACCTGGCAATCCATCTGATCCAGGTGGTCCTTCAAAAAACACATTCTAAATGTTGCAACACACACAAAATCTTAAACTCGTTTTTCAAAGTACTAATTTAAATATATGTTGAGTCCCATATATTGAAAGAAATCCTGGAGAAGAGTGGCTTATAAAAATGGCCAAACAGTATTATTAAATGTTAAACAGTTTATCACACAGTGCCTCTTCTTATCAATCTTTGTGTGAAAATCTGATGAGTTTTTTGAGATCAGGTCTTTATCTTTGAATTCCTCTGTGAGGCCTGGCACAGTGGCCTGCCTGCATCTGGTAGGTCTTATGTATGTTTTTTATGAATACATGAATGAATCCTCCTACAATGTGATGGGGGAAAAATCCAATATCTACAACTTAAAGTCTATTCAAGTAGATCATAATAAATTACTTATGGTTTTGATAAATTCACAAATTATTGCAACATTGTCTACAATAAACAATTGCAGAAAACACTGAAAGCTCTTTTTAAAGGTTCAAACTTCAAGAAAGTTTTGATCAGTTTGTTAGGAAAGTAAGAAGAGAAGGCTTTTTTTTTTTTTTTACACTGTAATAAGGGTTAATTTATTTTATTTATATGAGTTAAAAACAAAGTAAATGGTTTCTGTACATTTTTCTCCCTGTGGAGAAAGACTTTCTATACTTTGGAGTACGGAGTTGGACAAGGCTAATCCACACTTGTCATGTTCTAGATAAGGACCCGTGAGCTGTCCTCTCTTCCATTCCTCTTGAACTTCCTTCTCCTTTCTTTCATTGAACCGCTATTATTTATGGTATTGGCATTGGTTTCCACCTCCTCACCCCCATCCATTTGTGCAGCCACTGTACTGACTCCCTCCCCAACCAGACTTGGGCCATGGTTCTTTAGGGTCCTAAGGAAGCACAGAGAAAACAGAGCCGGTTAGACTTTGGGCCTACATCATCACAGGAATTAGTTTTGTTGTCCACAAACATCCATGCCCCTGGGAGTCAGGCATTGTCACAGTTTAGTCCTGACTCAGAAGTCAGGACTTCCCACAGAAATCTGTAAAAGCCCCAATATTATATATCTTTTCAATTTTCTCTGAATTCTGCCCACTCTTGTCTCCTCCAGGGACCTTGAGTGGTTTTTTGAAATTAAAAATAGGCCACATCCAAATTCTCCAGTCTGATGTCTTACTTGAAAAATCCAGGTTGCCATGGTTTTAATATATTGGGGAGACACATTTTTCTGTTTTCCTAACCCCTGCCCTCATTCAGAGGGGGTATAATTGACCCCAAACAAAAGATGCCTCCTGATCTCTACACAGGAATTGGAAAGTGATTAGCTGAGCAGGGCAGGAACTGGAAGTGAGCTTTTATACAGATGTGTGATATCCAAGGCATTTCCGTATCTCCAAGAAGGGGGCCAGGGCTGTCAGTTTATGCCAGTGCAGTTTGACTCTTAGATCCCTTTGTCATTCTTAGATCCCTTTGTCATCCTCCAATGCTATGGAGATAGCATTCAGTTCAATGCTATGGAGATAGCATTGAACTGTCTACTTGCTAATTAATTCTCAACAAAATTTGTATTGCAGTGCCCTTGCTCTTGCTGTTGCCCCATTCTTAGGGCATTGAAGCCTTGGTCATTAAAATTTTTAAATTAATAGAATTATTAATAAGAGTGTTTTATCACTTCAAAAACCACACATTAAGGAAAGTTGAATGATTAATAGTACTCCACTGTGCACCCGCAATACTAAATCATATGTAATTATGCAATTAGTATTATAATATTAACATCGTATTTGAATTTTTAAAAATTTAAGTCTACAGTCTTTACCATTTTAATATAGTAGATCTGAGCATCATATATGTCAGTAAATTCAGAAATCACATTTAGAATTTTTCTTGCTTTAACAAAGTCAGCAATCCTAAAAATAGAAGATTTGGACATCAAGGTAGTTTCCAGAAGAGTGCTTTGAAACGTTTGCAGAAGGTAGATGTTGATCCAGGTGTCAAACTGACACATACAGCATATGTTCAGAATAAAACACTATATGTAAGAGGCCCCTTTTCATGACACACATGAATTGTTGAATTCTATTCAAGAATGGCTTTTTTTTTTTTGAGACAGCGTCTCACTCACTCTGTCACCCAGGTTGGACTGCAGTGGTGTGATCTCAGCTCACTGCAACCTCCACCTCCCAGGTTCAAGCGATTCTCCTGCCTCAGCCTCCCAAGTAGCTGGGATTACAGGCACCCGCCACCATGAAGAATGGCATTTTTAAAAGATGGCTTTCTTAAAAAAGGATACTAAGTTGCTCTTCTATGCATACCAAGGTAATATTTTTCTAGCTACGTACTTATGTACCACTCCTATAAATAATAATTATTAACTAATTACTCCTATAAGTTATTAAAAACAGGTATTGGCCTTTTTGAAAGAAGAACACCCATAGGACTTACTAGTTCTATTTGTCCTCAGGCTAAACTGTGCATCAGTTTGGAGCCCATCTGACCAGCTAAGAGGTCGGAAAAATAGTATGTTCCAATAATTCTTGATTCTCATCTTCCAAATTAACATTTGATCCTTGGCCTTTGGTCTGATCTGAATAACATAAACTCACAGGCCTAGATAACTCATATAGTCACCCACTCAAACAAGACCTCTTTATGTCTAAATAACACTTCTTCAGTGAGGAAACAAGCTGGGTGCTTACCTGGCTCTCCTTTAGAACCTTTGTTGCCTTTTTCTCCAGCTGGTCCAGGAGTTCCTGGTTTTCCATCCTTGCCTGGCTTACCTCTTGGCCCACAGGGTCCTAGGCAAAAACCAACATTGCATTGCATTTTATCATATAGGATGAAAGATAAGGTGACCAACCATCCCATTAACCCAGGACTTTCTCAGTTTCAGGAATGAAAGTCCTGCATCCTGGGAAGGTCCTCAGTCCTGGGCAAGCTAGGATGATTAGTCACCTAACTTGTTAGCCCCACTTCCCAGAAAACAAGGCTCTCAAAAATGAACTATGAGGATACTTAATGCAGCAGTTTAAAATTGTGCTGCAATTTTGATTTATGTTCTTCCAGAATTCACTATGTCCCTGAATTGATCAAACTAATAAGTAATCTCTTTATCTCCCAGGTGATTCAGACACACTTAAGGCGTAATCATTCCATTCAGAAGCCTAATACAATATGCTCTGCTTATGTAGAGGGGTTAGTTCAATTTCCAAACACCAGTATTTTGAAAAGATTCCTAAATCATTTTTTTCTAATACTTTGCTGTACAAAGTGTTAGAAAAGTATAAATTCACAGAACTCAGGTATATTCAGACAATCATTTAGAAATAGATCCCCAAGACTGACAGTTGTCAGAGGAGATAGACATACTTTTACCTTAATAAAAAATAAAAGACAAAAACATGCTGCCCTAAAGTGTATTTGTTCAAGTTATACTATGTACGACAGCTTTCAATAGATTCCAAGGTCTTTTATTTGCTGGTCAAGGGTAAAATGAGCTCAATCCTAAGACTGTGAAAACCACTATCATGTTCAACATTTTCTGTGAAGTTGTATCAGCTGTTTCCAAAGCAGTTTACAGGTATTTTGGTTCAACCACTTCCTACTGATCCAAGTCAATGCTGCCAGTCTCACACCTAGGTTTCCAGGTGGCCCTGGTGGCCCAGGTTCTCCCTGCATCCCTGGTTCTCCAGGTGTGCCAGGTGGCCCTGGGCTTCCTGGAAGGGAGATAATCTTAAGTGTGCCAGGGTCTCCACGTATACCTGTTGACATAAACATAAGAAGACGATGATGGCTTCACGGATGCGTTACCTTTCTTCATTGAGATCAATAGTAAGGAAATTTATTTACCAGGTGGTCCCATTGGCCCAATTGGTCCTGGAGGTCCAATGGATCCTAGAAATCCAGGATTACCCTTTTCTCCTAAAAACAAACAAACAAACAAAAACACAATGTGATTCCACTTAGATCAATGGGTCTCCTAGTTCTTCAGGTTGATGATTGACTCTAAGGACAAATACTAGAAGTGTGCCTGGAGGCTCTGTCCTGTGGGTTCTGTCACAAGGGCTACAATTTCATTTTTGTTCACGTAGGTTTTGGCATGTCGCTGGGACCCAGTAGTTCATGCTTAATGAGTCTGTAAAGAAATATATTCCAGAAGCAGGCATTAAGAACTTGTATTTTAACATTGAAGGGGAAGGGTCCTTAAGAGTCCAATTTTTGAGTTTAGAAACCAATTTCATATTTAAGGTAAGATACAAAGTCACATTAAAACCTGTTTTACCATCTGGTGAATTATATTGCTTGGTTGTCATAGTTATCTACTTTCTCAGCTTATTACTCTAGCTTTACTCATAGCCTAGAGTTAGTTACATCAGGAGTTCTCTTGAGCACATAGAGAATATTTGCTTTGTGCAATATTGTTGTTTTAGTATTGGATTCAACTGGATATTCTGTGTCTTAAATGGAGTAGCCCAGTACTGCCAGCATGAACTAATAAAGTGGTAAGATTTCTCTTGGAAGCACAGTCTTTGACACAAATAAAAGAAGGTTACTGAGAGCCATTCATTTGGAGAAATACTCTATTTTAAAGAATCTTGAAATAGTATAGTGGAGCCTTCCTACGTCATTCATATCGAGGTCCTATTTGTACTAACCCCAGCTGTCTGTACTTCAACAAACACTTGTGTGCCCTAAAATATAAATTGAGGTTATTGTATTTGCATATAAAGAGCAATACACAAAAACAGTACCTTTCACGCCCGGAAACCCCTGGAATCCAGGATCACCTCTGAGTCCTGGAAGACCTGGAGTACCTGGTGCTCCCTATATTTCAAAAAAAGGGAGCAGAACCAAAACAAATCTTTTAAAATTACTAGATTCACAGCAGTTTTTTAAAAATGCAAATAGGGTATAATATTATGTTGGATGAGAATAAGCTGAAGTTAGCAGACATCATTTTTTCAATCAAGGCTATAACTCCTTTGGCCGCTTAGAACCTTTCCTTAGGACTATCATTTTAAAAGTAAAATAAAAGCATCCCTTAAGCCCAAGAGCAAACATACCTTCTAATGTTGGCGTATGTTGTTTTAGTATTGGATTCAACCAGATATTCTGTGTCCTAAATGGAGTAGCCCAGCACTGCCAGCATGAGTTCTTATTTTTTTTATTTTTTTGAGACAGAGTCTCATTTTGTCATACAGACTGGAGTGCAGTGGCATGATCTTGGCTTACTGCAACCTCTGCCTCCCACATTCAAGTAATTCTCATGCCTCAGCCTCCTGAGTAGCTGGGATTACAGGCATGCACCACTACACCTGGCTAATTTTTGTATTTTGAGTAGAAACAGGGTTTCGCCATGTTGGCCAAGCTGGTCTCGAACGCCTGACCTCAAATGATCTGCCCACCTCAGCTTCCCAAAGTGCTGGGATTATAGTAGTGAGCTACCATGCCTGGCCCAGAATGAAAATTATAATCATCTGTATTTATAATTGTTGCAAAGACAACAAAACCATTGTTGAGTTACAGCACCCAAGCATCATTCTAACTAAGCTAGCAGAGCCATAAATTACTCTTGACCATGATGATAGGAGAAGTAATGTCCAGGGATGGGAGTGTACAGGGGTTGTCAGGAGAGAGTATTTGACAGGCATATTTGACAAGGATGCAATAATCTAAGCGGGAAGGAGGTGCTCTCTTCTTGTGAGGCTCACATGAACTGGTCTTATAGCCAGGAGATGCTGAAGCAAAGCCATAGAAGGAGGGAGGAGGGAGCAGGGCTTCTGAAGAGAGCTGTTTGTCAAAATGTATGCTAAATCTACTTTCATACTGTCCATATGAATTGAGATAATGCTATTACCTGAGAATAATGGGCTTTGAAGGTCGTGAAAATGCCAAGAATAAAACTGGCCTTGAACCAGCTATCTTTGGAGCAAGAAGACCAAAGAAGGAACCATCTGATTGCTTGGATAAAGTGTTGTTAAAGAAAGAAGAGAGAGAAAACAGAACCATCTGGTCAAGGACTTGCTGGCTTCTCATTTCTGCCTGTTCCTCTTGAGGCTGAGGTAACTATGAAAAAGAGCATGTTGCCAGGGTTATCCCTGGCAGCAGGAGGGAGCTGTTAAAGGCCCCAAGCCAGTTGAGACATCCATCAATAATTATCTTTCAACTGTAAGTATAGAAGCCTATGAATGACCATGAAATCACCAGAGGAGTTAAGTAAGATCATGTTTCCAAACCAAGCTTTATACATCCCAGTGTCCTTGGAAGGTCTTTAGATGTAACTGTGGATCAAATTGGTAACTTTCAAAGAATCATGGAGAACATGAGAGACACCTACAGACTGAAGATGGGCAAATATGTCATTTTTCAAAAAAAAAAAAAAAGAACATTTAAAAATAGATTCTGGAAATCAAATACCAAGACAGCTTAAGAGTGATTCCTAACAATGAGCTATGGCAAAGTACCTCATTATGCATCACTGATGAGGTTAGTAGAGGACAAAATGAGTTATACCGTAGATGTTCTGTACATTGACAATTTACATGGTAGAGAGAGCTGTGCCATGTGCCATGGTAGCTCTCTCTACCATGTTTTTGTGGCCAAAATGGCTGCTGCATAGAGGAACAAGGATAGATTTAAAGCTTGGTGAATGACCACATCAAAAGGCAGTTCATTAAGGGATTAATTCCAGCTTGTAGAGAGAGAACTCTGGTCACAAAGAGCTGCTTTGTAAGTGTTTCTTGGATCAGCAAGTGATGTCCTCCCTCTTCTTAGTCTAGAAAACCAGACCTCCATTACCTGACTCCTGCTTAGCCCTCCAGACTCCTCTCAAGGTGTCCTCATTCCCACCTCAGCTCCAGTAATACAGTTGCATGTTTGTCACTCACACACACCCATTGTCATTTTGCTCAGAAAGCTCCCTTCCTCCACCCCACCCATACCCCTGCTTTTCTTATTTTCTTGGATAACTCCTATGCATCTGTCAAGACTCAGACCAGGCATCAGTCTCCTCGGGGAGGGATCTTTCCTGAGCGTCTTCCCTCTACAGTCTGGATTAAATACCCTTCCTCTGTGTCCCCATAGGCTCCTGCATTCTTCCTACCACACGGTGGGAAAATGGCCTATCTCTGTGCCTATCACCCTCACTTTATTGTGGGCTGCTCTAGGGCAAAGGACTGTAGCTTTTTGTTTTTCTGTCCATTGGTACAGAGTAGACACTCAGGTATGATCCCTGAGTCACATTCATCTATTCAACATCTGTCTCCAAGGATTTGATGTAGACAGAGGGATCAGCTCGTCTAATATGCTGCTAAGAGAAAGCTAGGGATGATAGCTGTGGTGTTGAGAGAGAGAATATGAATTGAGAGATCGCAGGCTGGGCGCACAGGCCTAAATGAATAAGACAATGTCTAAGATTGATAAATGTAAAAGCTCTACACTTAAGTCCCAAATAAACATCAATAACAACAAGCTAGGCAAGAAATAATGAAGAAAACCTAGTAGCAGTTCATGAGGAAAAGGCCCATGGCCTTTAGTTGATTACGAGCGCAATGTGGAGACAAGCAGATCAGCCCAGTGGCCCAAGTGGAATTTTAGGTCTGATTCCTAAAATGACGACGTTCCAGACAGTAGACTCGTCTGTCCTTTTGCCACTCCCTGGGGTATTGACTTCCAACTTCTGGAAGGCATTCACTCCAGAGGCTATATTTTTTAGGGCAATAATGAGAAACTAGGGTGTATTCAGTATAGAGGCAAAACTGATAAATGGTTAAACTGAATTTGAAAGAACCAAGTATTTATCCAGGAATAAAATAATTGGAAAGAAATGGCAGTTAGCTAGAAACATTAGCAGGCATTTGGGGGGCAGAAAATAAATAGGCATTTACAGGGGAAAGCAGAAAACTTCAGAAGCATATAAGTAGAGGAAAAAGTGACAGTGTCATTTAGAAGGATTCTGAACTCCCAGCTGCTTTTTGAAGATTCCGTCACTGGACTTGTTCAGGGTCTAAATAAGCAAGGGTCTGGAATGCTGTAGAGGTGAGTCCCATACAGACCAAAGTTTTGGAGGCCTCTTAGAGGCCAAATCATTCCAACTCTGAAGATTTTTTGATTTTCATAAACTTTTGGACTGTGTTCCCTTAGGCATACTACACAGATGCATCAAAAATTGTAAATTTTACATTAACATTAACATTAACATTAACACTAAGTCAGTGTTAATGATATGGTTTGGCTGTGTCCCCACCCAAATCTCATCTTGAATTGTAGTTCCTATAATCCCCGCATGTCCTGGGAAGGATCCAGTGGGAAGTAATTGAATCATGGGGATGGTTCCCCCATGCCATTCTCATGATAGTGAGTGAGTTCTCATTAGATGTGAAGGTTTTATAAGGGGCTACCCCCTTCACTTGGCACTAATTCTGTCTCCTGTTGTGGTGTGAAGAGGTGCCTTCCACCATGATTGTAAGTTTCTTGAGATCTCCCCAGCCACGCAGAATTGTGAGTCAATTAAACCTCTTTTCTTTAAAAATTACCCAGTCTTGGGTATGTCTTTGTTAGCAGCATGAGAATGGACTAATACAGTTAACAATATCGACAATATATGGTATAATGTACAATATAAGAATAATTATAGTAAGTGGATATTGAATTGATAATGAGTCAAAATAATTATTCTTACTCACCAGATGACCTGGTGGTCCCATGTCTCCTACAGTTCCAGGTGGACCTTTTGGCCCAGGGTGGCCCATAGACCCTTTGTCTCCTTTTATGCCTGTTACGTGACTCCCTGGAGGTCCAGGGGGACCAGGCTCGCCTGAATTCATGAAAAGTCTGTCAGTATTGCCAGCCAGGGAGCTTCGAAGGTTCTACCTAATTAGTGATTGTTTCTAATGAAGTATAAACCCTTTACTTAGCATTACCACAAACATTCTTTCCCCTGGGGTATGTGATGGGATTGTGGTAAAGACAGGATGAGATGATGCCAGTGAAGCACCTGGCACCCACCAGCAGGATCTCCTTCTCCCCAGTGAGGGTCTGTTACAGCAGGGTCTGTGCCTGCTTCCCTAGAGCCTAGCCCAGCTCTAGGGATTCAACAAATAGAGTTGAATGAATGCATCACTGTCTTTTAGGCTAATTAATTATTATTATTTTTTGAGACAGTTTTGTTCTGTTGCCCAGGCTGGAGTGCAGTGGTGCAATCTCAGCTCACTGCAGCCTCTGCCTCCCAGGTTTAAGTGGTTCTCCCACCACAGCCTCCTGAGTAGCTGGGATTACAGGCATGCACCACCAACCAAGACTGGCTAATTTTTGTATTTTTTAGTAGAGACAGGGTTTCACCATGTTGGCCAGGCTGGTCTTGAACTCCTGACCTCAAGTGATCCGCCCACCTTGGCCTACCAAAGTCCTGGGGTTATAGGCATGAGCCACTGCGTCCAGCCAGGCTCATTGATTTACTGACTACGCATCCCTCAAACAGGCTACCTTGTCTTGACAGTTGCTGGGTGTGGGAACCATGGGTAGACGGGGAATGGAGATGACCACAGGGAAAGAAGAAGCAACAAGGTAACATGAGGAGGAGGTTGAAAACTTTTGAGGTCAAACATGATTTTTGTTCTTTTATGCTATTTAAAAGTAAACCCTCTACCTGGGCTTCCTCTTAAGCCTGGTGGACCATGATTTCCTTTCCGGCCAGGGATAATTGCACCGGGCAGACCTGGTGGCCCTGGGAATCCTTCTATGCCTGTGGGCCCTCGAGGCCCAGCATCTCCCATGGCCCCTTTTCTGCCAGGGAGGCCAGGAAAACCTGGGGATCCCCTGTCTCCTTTAGCTCCTGCAAAGAAGAAGGCCTAGTAAGTTTCTTTAATGGCCATATGGTTGGGTTAGAGTTCTTGGCTATCTTTAATAATGTAAGTACTTTGCTTAAAAGTGTTCAGATTCAGAATATATATTTCTAAAATATATATTTTATAATATATTGCTGGTAAATGCAATATAGAGCTACAAAAACTGAGTTGAGACTCAGTGTGTCTCCAACTAGCTGTCCGATCTTGGCAAATTCACTTCAGATTTACTTACTATTACAAATTTTGATTTTCTTATTTTAAAAATGGAGGTAATACCTGTTCTAGATAATTATTTCAGATCAAGTGAGATAACATACAAACATAAAAGCATGGCATAAGCTCTAAAGTGTTACATAAACGTAAGCCACAGTTACTCTCAGCTGATGAACTTAATCATGTTGACATTGTTGAGTCACTGATAATCCGTTAGAGCGTAAGAAGCTACATGGCATAGCACTGATGTGTGCATTTGAAGTATTATCCAGCTAAACCCAGACAAAGGAGCAACAAAATTGCAGTCTTTATTCTGTCCTTTTGCTAACTTCCCCACACATCCCCCATAATAGGAATAGTAGTGGCAGGAGGTTTGGATTTACCAAAGACCCCCCAAAAAGGTCACAAGTCAATACTAATATTTTTCATCTTAGAAAACCTTCAAGAAATTGTGCTTTGACATTCATGAATGAAAAATATTGTATGAATTGAAAATAATGTCTCCCTCTTCTCTCCCATCTCTATGTTATTCTAGAAGCAGTAAATGGCATGAAAACAGGAGATAGATGTGCAGAAGGAGAGAGAGAAGGAAGGGGAGGCTAATAGCTCAGGCGAGGGCTTGGGGAGTTATTATATAGTAAAGACTTACAATGAAAATAAAATTGATGAATATTGACTATCTAGCCCTATGTCTATTCACACCCTTTAGCTTTTTAATACCTGTAATTTATGCTTTTAAACGAAAGTGCTTAGATGACTTCAGTTCACTCCAAGCTTTGTAATACTGTATTTGCATGGCAATGACCTGAAGCACCAAGATGGCTTGGATTATATATTTCATGTTCATTAAAATGATTACATGCTCTGCAATATGATTTCATTTTAGGATTTTGGAGAATAAACTAATTAAAAGGATTCATACCTTCCAAGTCTCAATGAACTCTTCTCCATATTTAGTTATCCTAGAGGGATTGAGGTGCATAATCATTCACTTACATAATTAGGCTATTGGTTAGTTTTAAGGCTTTTAAACCTAAGGTATGACCGTTTTATACCAAATTTTATTTCCACTTAAAAGCTAGTGTTCTCATTCCAAATGGTTAAACTGTGAGTTAGCCTGGGAACATGAAGAGCAACTCTCCTTTTGACCACAATTCTAAAGCTACACCGTGGAACAGGAAAAGCCTTCATGCTCATTGGTAAAGGAGAGTTCTGAGAGATGTGGGAAGACTGAGCTCAACCAAAAGAACAATCAAACCAGTAAGAAACAAATGGGAGAGAACAGCTCTTGTCTACTTTTACACTTTAACTGTTTTGTCAAAAGTGGTTCCTGCCCGACTGAGTTTCTCATTGGCATCGAGCTATTCTTTGCTGGTTCGCATGAGCATCAATAACTAGGGCCCTTCAGTGTGCTAAGCCTCTTTGCTAATGAAATGCTCCCATTCACAGGACCCATGGCTGAGACAGGTCAATGAAATGTGCAGACAATCTGATGTTTCTCCTGGAAGGTTTGACTAGAAAATGGAAAAGAGTTAAAAGAAGCTGTTTATCTTGTAAAGCACTGATATGAGAAATCCAGAGTTGCGGCCTGCCAAACAAAAAACTTGAAATACTCTGAATGACATGTTCAGTAAACTGCCATGTCTGAGATGTTGAGAGACTCTCTGGGTAGCCTTTAATAAACAATAGCATGGACCGCAAGCTGGATCTGGGAGTTGGAATCAGACCTAAGAAGATATAGGTGGGAAAGGATTTGGATTACTCCTGTGCCTCAGAACAGCAGGGACAGATGCTCACTGAGAACCCATCAGTTCCACCTTCACCTTTTAGGAGGTGGTACCTTTAAACCATGCTAACAACAGCAAGACATATACAGAAGAATCCTTTTTACTTTTCAAGACTTTCTTAGTAGGAAATTCCAAAATCGAATCAGAGTTTCTAATTCATTCCATTTGTTGTGATGGTAATAAGTATACATTTAAAATTGAAGACCAAGATGATAAATATCCTTCTATATTGCCATTGGAACATCTTTAATTTGCTAGGTTAAGCTTATTTATATTTCAGGCATGTTCAACTGCTTTCTCTCCTTGAAAATGTGTACATTAGGACAGGGAAGAAGAACTGCTTACCTTGAGCACCCGGGTTCCCTCTTGGGCCTGGAGGGGCCCGCAATAAACCTGAAAGAGATAATCTTGGCATGTTAATATTTGGTCAATTTCATTATATTATATGTCTATGACAGAAGTTTAGTACACACCAAAAACATGTTAAAGATAATCAGTTCTATCGGAGAAAAATCTTTAGAGCAGCAAAGGATTACACTGTTACTAATGATTCTATCCAAAATAAAACTAGTGGATCAAAGATAATGAGCAAATTGTACCCGTTTCTCCCTTTTCTCCGGCTGGACCAGGAATTCCATCACGTCCTTGGTCACCTCTTACACCCATTGGTCCAGGAGATCCTGGGAATCCTGGAAGACCTGGAAAAAAAAAAAAAAGCCTAAAACTATGATATACAGAAAGAGGATTTATTTCTTGCCAATGGCCTAATGGGAATACCAGGGAGATGTGTGGAATTGTGTTAAAGAGGCTATTTTTCAGAACTGTAGCTATGTGAAGCTATGTTCCTAGGGAAAACCACGTACAGATTACTATTATCATGAGGATTATCAGTTTGGAATAGGTTGCCAAATATTTGAATTAAATAGATAGAAATATCTAACCTCATTTTTTTTTTTTTTCATTTTTGTCTGGATACTGAGTAACTAGGAGCTACCTTCTATAGAGTAGTAGGTTTACAGAAATCCACACCTCAGGAGAAAGTGTGCCTCCCACATGAAAAGGAAAGAGAGAAAGTACAAAAATGAAACCTGGAGGGCCTTTGATTCCTGGAGGGCCCGGGAAGCCTTTGATTCCTTTAAAACCCAAATCACCATGAGGACCTGGCTTTCCTAGAAATGAAGAGAGGGGAAGGAAGAAAAAAGATCACCAAAAGATAAACGATTACAACTGTGACTGAAACGGTCTGTTTTTATAGTCAACCATGCTCACGCTGGCCTTAAGGAAGCTCTCTTGTTACAAGGTCACCCCATGGTTTTGTCCAGGCTGCTTTTTTCCCGGAGAACCACATGCAGAGATGTGGCAAATCACTTTCAAAGATGTGTGTACACCAACCACAAGCACCACTCAATATGCAATTTTATTTTAATTGTGAGTTAAACGCAAATTTATTGAACTTTCTGTATTTGAACAGGTAGTTTATTGTATTTAAGTAAGACCTGAATCTGCAACCTAATAGTTTCACAGTTGTTTTTAATGAAACAAAACCCTAAACCTGAATTGTAAGCTAATAAGCAAGAAAACCAAAATTCAATCCAGAAATGGGTTCGAAAAAGAGTCACAGCACAGTGTTGTAGTTTGAATTGTGGTGTTCCCAGATTCATATGTTGAAGTCCTAACCTTCAGTACTTTGGAACGTGACTCTGTATTTGGGGATAGGGCTGGTAAAGAGGTAACTAAATTAAAATGAGGTCAGTAGGGTGGACCCTAATCCAATATCGTGTGGTGTCTTTATAAGAAAAGAAGATTAAGACGCTTGGAAAACACAGGAAGAAGATAGCCATCCACCAGCCAAGAACAGGGGCCCTAGAGGAAACCAATGCTGCCGACAGCTTGATCACAGATTCGGAGCTGCTGAAACTGTGAGAAAATAAACGTCAGTAGTTTAAGCCACCTATTCACTTCTCAGCCTTCTGGCTAACATCAAGTGTAGTATAAGCCACCTAGTCTGTGGTATTCACTATGGAAGACTGAACAAACTAATACAAACATTACAATTGTACAGCGGCTAACATTTTGTATCCTTGGGCTGAATTTGTTGAGACAGTTCTTCAAAAGTGTTGTTTACAGGAACATATTTTTATATTTCAGTCCACCAAATGGGCTGATTAGTAAAATTGGGCTCTCTTAATGAATTCCCTGTTTCTTAGTGTTAGAATTTGAAGTTCAAAGTTGAATAAAAGCAACTGCAGCATAAAAGTATAAATAGCTTTCTGTTTACCACAGTGATTTCAGGAGGGCTATACTCTGAGTAATGCTTCCAGCTTTTAGAATTGTAAACCCAAACCTTACCTGGGAGGCCAGGACTTCCAGGACTTCCAGGGGCTCCCTCAGGTCCAGCAGGCCCTGAATATCCAGGTGGGCCAGGTTGCCCCATTTCTCCTTTCTTTCCCATTTCACCCGGCAGTCCTGGATCCCCCTTAAATGTAGTCAAATACCTTTAAAATTCTCATATAAGCAGGATATGTGGTTAGAATTCAACGTAAACTTTATTCACTAATTCATTCATTCGTCAATTCATATTTAGTATCTGCTATCTGCCAGCACTGTGATAGGTGCTGGGAATAAGATGGCCACATGGTTTATGGGGCCCAGCGCAAAATGAAAATGCAGCTTCCCTTAAAACTTAAAGTGAATTTCAAGACAGCAACAGCATAGCATCAGACCAAGTGTGGAGGCCCTTCTTAGCACAGGACCTCTGTGACTGCACTAGTAGCATACCCAGAAAGCTGGCTTTTACCAGGATATAATGGTAACCTATATAGATTTATGGCTTACAGAGTCCCTGCTTTCATGGAGCTTCAGAGACCAGTAAGTAGATAGATATTAAATAATCATACAAATATATAATGTGATGAGTAGCTGGGAGTAAGAAAGAAATAGAAATAGACTAAATAAAGATATATCCTACAAATACTATGCATGCAAATATGTCAATCATATGTTTTAAAAGCCTTCCAATGATTTAATGTTCATTAAATCTTCACTTCAGTTTTAAGACCAACCAGAACATACAGGTTTGGTAAAGATTTACAAAATTTCTATGGTAGCCAATTAAAATATACTACTCTGTTACTCTCATTTTGCTGACATGATAAAACCAGCTCATTTTGTGTACAATGCACAGTTCTAAAAATTTATTCTGGTGGTTACCTGGTGAAAACTTTAAATCTAAATGAAACTATCAATTAACTGAGTGTGAAGTCAAACAGGATTTCTCGTTGAGCAAATATCTCAGTGGAAGCAATCTCAGGTTTTCTGAGGACTTAATCTAAATATAAAAAACAAAGACATTTGTCTGTGCTCCAAGTGAAAAAACAGTTGCTTTCTTGGGTCTGTGTAGTGTCTAAATTTTTTTCTTGTTTTAGCAAATACTACTGGAGACTGTAGCTGGTGGAAATATTTAGGAAAGGTGATATTTTATTGTCTCCAAAAAGAGGGAGAAGGTTCCCTAAGTAATAATTTTTATATGTTGGAGTCATATACTGTTGAAAATCTAAAAATCTAAATCTGAAAGATAGACTCTCCCCTACAAAAACATTTTCAAACATTTCGCATTTAGTTTCTAGAGGTTGCTGGGCTTCTTGGGATCCCATAGATTTTCCCACTGGTCCATGGAATCCCACGTTAGTAACCTCTGCTTATAGGAACTTCTATTAATCATTCTCTTTTGGTCTATCTCTAGCTTTTAATGTGAGAGCTGTACTCAGAAAATTGGGAAGAGAATAAACCTAAGAAAGCCACTGAGCCCTATTGAAACATTTGGTTGCTGCTTTGTATAACACTGTAGTAAAAAAAGGGCTTTAACATCCAACCTCAATTTGACAGAGCACGAACACTGAAAACATTGAAACAAGATTGAGTATTTCCATTCCATTATGCAGAAAAAGTTCTTTTTTTTTTTTTTTTTTTTTGAGACGGAGTCTCACTCTGTCGCCCAGGCTGGAGTGCAGTGGCCGGATCTCAGCTCACTGCAAGCTCCGCCTCCTGGGTTCACGACATTCTCCTGCCTCAGCCTCCCCAGTAGCTGGGACTACAGGCGCCCGCCACCTCGCCCGGCTAATTTTTTTTTTTGTATTTTTTAGTAGAAACGGGGTTTCACCGTGTTAGCCAGCATGGTCTCGATCTCCTGACCTCGTGATCCGCCCGTCTCGGCCTCCCAAAGTGCTGGGATTACAGGCTTGAGCCACCGCGCCCGGCCAAAGTTCTAAAACAAGAAAGATAAATGTATGTATCTTAGGATTTTGTTTGCTTTCTAATGATGCTGTAAAGTTATTTTATTTTGTATCTTTTGTTAGTCTTAGTAAGACAAGTGTTTTTTATTAGAAGGTTTGGAAATTTATTTTTCTAAGTCTACATGAGATGAGTACAGCAGAAACAGGCCACTTTGTATCACAAGAAAAAAATCCACTGTCCCATCTGATTTTATGGGCCTGTAATCACTGCCTTCTTCTGGCAGCACACCTAAATTGCAGGGACAGTGTGGAAATTTCTTGGTGACTGAAAGAGGCTTTCAGAAGTTGACAGCTCTGTGACAGACAAGCGTCCTCAGTTGTGGAGACAGGATTTTAAAAATCCAAATAACTGTCTGAAATTATAGTAATAGTTTCAATTTTCTCTGCCCACACTGAATCTGGGTACTTGTTGGTATTTTTCAAGGCACTCACTCCACCACCAAAATGTAAATATTTCAGTGGCCTATATACCGTTGGTCCTGGTGGTCCTGGCCTTGTACCTTCTGAATAACCCGGCTCTCCCTTATCTCCCTGGAGACCGTGAATACCTGGGAGGCCTGGTCTTCCTGCTCGACCTGGGAATCCCAAAGTTCCCCTTTTTCCTTTAGAACCTGAAATTAGGGGGAAAACATCGAGTAAAATAGATAAACATGAGGATCTTGAAGTTTTCTACTTTTCACTTTCGCATAAGTTTTCTCCCAAGAATGGCTTTTTCAGAATTACAAATGCATCAGGTAGTTAACAATGGATGATTATTATATAACATCAATATTTATTTTGTTCTCACCCATATTCTAATTGCACACTGTATATTTGTCTAATAGCAAATCTAGTTTTGTTGTTGTTGTTGGTTTTTATTGAGATGGAGTCTCACTCTGTCGCCCATGCTGGAGTGCAGTGGCGTGACCTCAGCTCACTGCAACCTCCGCCTCTTGGGTTCAAGCGATTCTCCTGCCTCAGCCTCCCGTGTAACTGGGACTACAGGTGTGCACCACTACACCCAGCTAATTTTTTAATATTTTTTTGTAGAGATAGGGTTTCGCTGTGTTGGCCAGGCTGCTCTCAAACTCCTGACCTCAGGTGATCCGCCTGTCTCAGCCTCCCACAGTGCTGGGATTACAGGTATGAGCCACTGCACTTGGCCCCACAAATCTAGTTTTTTAATATAAGTTTTCTACCAAGTGGAAAACCAAAACAGTACACAACACAGAAAATCTGGAATCCTCACTCATCATGAGCTTGTGGGCTTGTAACAGGACCTTACACATTACCTGGCATGCCCATGTTCCCCATGCTTCCTGGTATACCACGTAGTCCTGGTTCTCCAGCATTCCCAGTGCTGCCCAAATCTCCTCTGGGGCCTTCAGAATAAATAAATAGTTATTGCCCTGCACAGTTTCTGGTCATAGTATGTGTTTATTAAATACTTGTTGCTTGCATGCATGAATGAATCCAGAACAGCCAGACCAGCTGGTTTTGGCATTGTCTAGCTGTCCCTTTTCCTTTAAATAAGGAGGGAACTAGGGACCCGGAACATGTAAAACTAAAGAAAGTTAGATTCTTGTCAGCAGGCCTGGGTTTCAAACACTAAAATCATCCTAGGACCAACACCAGCAGGAAAAAGTGGGCTCCTGCAACCATATGGTAATATATTTCCAACTGCATCCTGAAGTGTTATTGCCATGTAATATATTTTGTTACTGAGGTGGTTATAGGAATGGTGGGATACTGTAATTATTTAAAAATTATTTTGTAAACTCAGTTACTTGCTTTAAAAAAGAAAGATGCAAACCTGAAAACTTCTAAGGCATTCTCTAATTTTCATCTCTGATATGTGATATGGTGATGAATTATAATTTATAATACATACCAGCAATTTCAGAATGAAATTTTGAGGACAAAATGGAACTATTTGTAGGTTAATATAAGTTAACTACACACCAACTATCAACACCTTCCTGTTAATTTAGTAGCAAATTTTGCTGGAACACTATCAGAACAGAACTGATATTTAAACCCAATAAGTCTAGAAACAACGTTTATTACTTTAGATGTAGGAAAGTGTAAAATGTGATATTTTTCTATTTGAGAATCAGCTGTACCTGGTGGTCCTGCTGGTCCAGGTAGTCCTTTGAGGCCTTTTAAACCTGGCATCCCTGGAACGCCTCTGTTTCCTTTCTCACCTGGATTTCCTGCGAATCCTAAAGTTAGAAACCAGGTATTAACAAGAAAATTAGCCGGGTGTGGTGGCAGGTGCCTGTAATCCCAGTTACGTGGGAGGCTGAGGCAGGAGAATCACTTGAACCTGGGAGACAGAGGTTGAAGTGAGCTGAGATCGTGCCACTGTGCTCCAGCCTGGGCGACAGAGCGAGACTCCATCTCAAAAATACCCCCCAAAACAAAAAACCAAGTATCAAAAATGCAGGTTAAAATTTTGTCAGACCCATCCACATCCTGGTTTAAACCAATGGCATATTATTGTTGTACAGCGTAGCATATATGTTAAGAGCATGGGCGGATTTGGGCTTCTATCTTTTAGAGAAGAGGATTAAATGAAATAAAATGTGTTAGGCATTAGCACAGTGCCTGGCATAAGTTATTCCTCAGTGAACACTAGCAATGATCTTAATATGTGCTGTTTAAAACAACATTTTAAGAATTAGCAGCCTAAATATCTCTTCATTTTTTAATAGCAAAGACAAAGTGTTATCTACTACACTATTCTCATCTAGATGATTCTATTCTCAATCCATGTATTAAAATTATAATCATTAAGTATTAGGTAAGTCAAAGGCCAGAATCACACTGTCCATCAGTTAATAACACTTGGATTTGAATCCGGTTCTGCATGTCTGGAAAGCTTATAAACGTCCCAGGAAACCATTCTACTTTCCCTGAAACATGTCTTTGATCATACTCTTCTCCTTTTCATAAATAGTCATTGGGCTGGGTGTGGTGACTCATGTCTGTAATCCCAGCAGTTTGGGAGGCTGAGGTGGGTGGATCATTTGAGGTCAGAAGTTCGAGACCAGCCTGGCCAACATGGTGAAACCCCGTCTCTACTAAAAATATCAAAATTAGCTGGTTTGATGGTACACACCTGTAATCCCAGCTACTTGGGAGGCTGAGGCAAGAGAATCACTTGAACCTAGGAGGCGGAGTTTGCAGTGAGCCGAGATTGTGCCATCACACTCCAGCCGGGGTGACAGAGCGAGACTCCGTCTCGAAATAAATAAATAAATAGTCACTGGATCTATTACCTACAGAGTAAATTGCAAACTCCTTCGGCAGCATGAAGCGTTCTACAATCTGTCCATGGCCTGCCTTTGTGCTTTTTCTCAAGCAGATTCACTTCCCTTGGCTCTTTTCCTGCATATGTACTTATTCATTCACATATGGATGGAGCATCTAATTAATAAATAGGTCTTGTGCTGAGCACCGGAGAGATAAATCATCATGTTCTCTTCCCCCGAGTTTTTAGTGTTTAACTGGGGAGACAGCCAAGTAAACAAACAATTATCATCCAGGCAGATAAACGCTGTGCTAGAGTTGGGCACAATATGCTACAGGGAAGAATTTCTGGAAGAGGTAGTATTTTTTAGCTCAGTCTTGAAGACCAAATGAAAACTAATTGGGTGAAGAAGGTCTGGAGTGAGACAGGATTCCCAGACAGTAAAACAGCATGTAGAAAGGAGTGATGAGTATCAGGGAGTTAGATTGTTTTGTTTTACAACCTTCGTTTTTTCCTTTTATGTCGTTGATTGCAATCTGAAAAGATATATATACTGTTTAGTCTGTTTGTTTACTTCAGTTTTTTAGGGGTTGGCAAAATACAGCTTTCAGGCTGAATCTGGCTTGGTTTTGTATGGCTTGCGAGTTAAGACGGGTTTTACTTTTTTTTTTCTTTTGAGACGGAGTCTTGCTTTGTCACCAGGCTAGAGTGCAGTGGCATAATCTCGGCTCACTGCAACCTTCACCTCCCGGGTTCAAGTGATTCTCCTACCTCAGCCTCCTGAGTAGTTGGGATTACAGGTGTGGGCCACCATGCCTGGCTAATTTTTGTATTTTTATTAGAGTTGGGGTTTCACTATGTTGGCCAGGATGGTCTCAATCTCTTGACCTCATGATCCGCCCGCCTCAGCCTCCCAAAGTGCTGGGATTTACAGGCGTTAGCCACCATGCCCGGTGGTTTTTACATTTTTAAAAGGTTGTTAAAAACAAAAGCAAAGAAGAAGATGCAACAGGGACCATATGTGATCCACAAAGCCTGAGATACTTACTACCTAGCCTAAATGGAAAATGTTTATGGACCCATTATGACTCTTTCCCCCACTAAACTGTAACTTTCATCATGACTAGGAAACTAAAGTCTGCTTTGTTCACCTCTGTATAATCAAGACATAGCAAAATGCCTAGTCCATAGGTATTATGAAGTAAAAAGTAATTATTGAGTACCTAAATCTCATGTGGCTGGAGAGACAGGCCAAGTGCAAGTGGTGAATAAACTTGTATGTCAGTCTAAGTTCCAATTCTCAAAGCACAGGGAGCCTTGGAAAGATTTTAAGCCAAGAATTTTATTTGTTCATCTGAATCTTATTTGACATTTAAATCCTCTTTCACGGAGGTTTCACTGACTATCCTAGTTGCTGTATTTTCTGCTTCCCTCTACTCCTGTGGAGCTCTGGCAGCACAGTGAGGAGGCCAAGTGTGAGGCCCATCTCTGCCATTTCCTATCAGAGTGACACTGGGCAAGTAACTTCACCTCCCTATTTCCCCATATGTAAAATGGGATGATTGCAATAGCAGTACCTACTCCTAGGGTTATGTATTTATTTATTTTTTGAGACAGAGTCTTACTCTGTTGCCCAGACTGGAATGCAGTGGCACAATCTCAGCTCATTGCAACCTTCACCTCCCAGGTTCAAGTGATTCTCTTGCCTCAGCCTCCTGAGTAGCTGGGATTACAGGCGCTCGCCACCACACCCAGCTAATTTTTGTATTTTTAGTAGAGATGGGGTTTTGCCAGGTTGGCCAGGCTGGTATTGAACTCCTGACTTCAGGTGATCCACCCGCCTTGGCCTCCCAAAATACTGGGATTACAGCTGTGAGCCACCGTGCCCAGCCTACTCCTAGGGTTATTGTGAGGATTAAATGAGTCAATAGTTGTAAAACTTGGAACAGTACTTGCACATGGTAAATGTTCCTTAGGTCATTGTTAAATAATATAGCATACTAATTTGCCCCTTGCGTTCTTTATTATCTTTTTCTACATATGCCTAAGTCTCCCACGCAGACTCTTTGTGGAGAGGATAGTGACTTCTTATTGTGCTTCTCTGTATATTCAATATCTCTTCCACATGTGAAGTGAATAGCTTTAAGTCAGAAATTCAGATTTAGGAAAAACAAATGGATCATATTGAAATTAGGGAGGCCTAGATACAGGTTCTTTTGTTTGTTATTCTTCAATCTGTGTCCCTTGGTTATGCATTTGAAAAGCCTGAAGAAAACATACAGAACAGCCTGGATGCATACTCTACTTTGGGTGAGTAAAAGAGTTTTGTTGGAAGCATAGAAATAGCCCCATAGCATGTGTCCTTCTGTACTTCACAAAAGGAATTCTTCAATTGCAAATTAGTACTCACAGCACATTTATACTGTGAGAGCCAAATTTCTGCTTATGTAGGCAGAGATATGCTATTCATATTTTTTTCCAGAATGCTTCTAACACTACTTAAATAATCTAAAATAGTCTAGTGAAGTGGTGTCTATGCAGACAGTTTATGAGGACTGGAGATTGGTGCCAGTATTTTTTTTTTTTTTTTCATATCTTGGCTTAGACTAGTCCTAGCAGAGTTTTATAAAAGTCACATTACTTTCTTTTTCAGTGCTAAAAATGAAATGCAATACTCTTTTTGTACCAGAACTAAACTGTCTCTTCGACACCAGGTTAGATGGGGACTACCCAGAAGGCTTTTACTTCCTAACTTGCCAGTTAGTCAGCCTTTATATTGTGGTCTACAGCACCCTGTGCAGATATTTTTTTTTTTTTTTTTTTTTTTTTTTTTTTTTTAGGTTTGGCAGTACATGTGAAGGTTTGTTACATCCTTATGTGCCACACATATAAATATTTGTTGAATACAGTCTCATTTCTCAAAAGTCATTTCAAATGTCTCAAAATTTAACATGGTTTTGCAACCGCAAACACATTTTTCTTTTATTGCGCTCTTGCTATGACACATTTTTCTTTTATTCCTTTCCTGCTATGAGAGTCTGATCTGCAAATGTAGTATTTTTCCCAACAGTTCTCTGTTTTTCTAAAGTTGCTTGGGATTACATTTGGTCAAGTCAAGACCACAAGGGAGGGCTTCTGAAAGTTTAGTTTTATACTGGCTGTAATGATCATATCACAAAAACTACCAAAAAAGTGCCCAAATAACTTGAAATGATGTGAATGCATTTGAATTTTAGCTTAAGAACCACATCTAACAACAGTCTTTCAAAGGGTTACATTTTCACTGGAGCATTTCTTTTTATTAATTATTCTCCAAAGGATTTTGAACAGGAGAAGAAGTTTTTAGATGGAATCAGAAAATATTCTCCTGGTAGTCTACAGAATAAAGTTGCATTTGAGAAGGAGATTTCAACATCAGCCTGAAAACTTTTATAATGTGGAATTTTTTTAAGGGTTTAATTTTCCCCATACTTGGCAAAGAGGGAGTTTTGAGGCTTATAATTTAAAAACTGACTGCTGATGATTTAAATATAGCAAATCAAAATGCAGAATTAACTTAGAAATAAAAATGTCACGCATCGAGGAGGCAACATGTCGTGGAAGGTGACTCAGTTCTAGTGCCTGCTCAGCCACAAACCGGCTGTGTGACGGGCAGGTAACTAAACACTGGTCCTCACTGTCCTTATTTGTCAATTAAAGGGATTTGCCTGGATAATTTATTAGCCCGAGAATCAGCTCTGATGTCCTGATTCCAAACAAGCAGTTCTTTACCTTTGAGACCTGGTTCTCCTTTGTCCCCTATTACGTGGGATATCTGAGAAGGCCCAGGGTTTCCTTTATCTCCTTGTTCCCCCTTGGCTCCTGGGGTTCCTCTCTGGCCCTTTACTCCTGGAATTCCAAGGCTCCCTAACAGACAGAAGTAACAACATCAGGTCCTTAATTCTTCAAGTAGTTCATAGGGATTAAAAAGTTGGCAGTGCTTACGATAAAACAGAAAAAAATCAAACAAAAAAGTCTAACAATGCTGAGAACTTGATAAATACTTTCCCCATGCAGGCAGCCTCATAAGGGTAGTGGTAGAAGCCTGCAGGGAGAAAACAGGATTCCATTCAAATGGAAAAAAGGAACACAGAAAACAGCAAAATCAAATACTGCTGCTCTCTCAGAACTATTTTTCCCTCCAAAGAAACATAACTTTTTTTGCTGCAAAATAAATGAACATTGTTTATGCTTCCTGCTATTTAGAAAGATATTCCATCACTTACCCCTCTGCCCTGGCATGCCTGGGTTCCCAGGGGATCCCGGAGGGCCAGTGGCTCCAGGAAAGCCCATCATCCCAACCACTCCACCTTCACCTATGGAAACGAATTAGCACAAAGCAGCACATGTTGTACAGAGTGAGAAAAGCAAAATATTCTATATACTAAAATAAATTATACTTAGAAGTAGAGATTGGGAGTTGAAAAAAATGGCCTCTGTACAAAGTAAAATTACTGTATTAGTCTAGGAGATGGGTCAGTAAATGGTCTTTTAAACTCATCTATGTAGAAGTGATTGGTAGCAAATCATATGCATGGATGAGGATAGAATATGTGGAAGTTTTGTAGCATTCCATCCTCCCAGCCCCTGACGAGTCACTTTCTATTATATCCCTTCACTTTATTTTCTCCATAACACTTGTCTCAAATTGAACTTAGATTTTAAATATTTCTATTATTGCTCCTCTACTATGAGAAGGGGAGACTTGTCTACTGACTGATGTGTCTCTAGGGCCTAGAAGAATGCTGGCATGTGATAGTAGCCCAATAAGATGAATGAAAAGATAATGTATTGATTAAGTTATTTTAGCCTCTTTTCCGGAGGGGAGATCAGTGAGGTCCTTATACCATGAGGGAACAGAATATTCTCCCCAAACATATAAACAATAAACATAGCCATGAAATTAAAACAATTATACAGAAATACGATTAACAACTCTATGTCAACAAATCAGATAACTTAGACAAAATGGACAAGTTTCTAGAGAGACAGAATACCAAAACTGATTCCAGAAGAAATAGAAAACCTGAACATACCTATAAGAAATGAAGAGATTGAATTAGTCATTTAGAGACTTCCCACAAAGAAATACCCAGACCCAGATAACTTCACTGGTGAATTCTACCAAATGTTTAAGGAGCATCAATTCTTCACAAACTGTTACAGAAAATACAAGAGGAGGAAACACTTCCCAGCTTGTTCTATCAGACCAGCATTACCCTGACACCAAAACCAAAGATATCACAAGAACACAACAGACCAATATCCCTTCTCAATATAAATGCAAAAATTCTCAACAAAATACTAGCAAACATATTATAGTAGTCGTATATAAAAAGGATTACACAGCAAAAATAGCCACATTCTGGGTAATTGTGAAATGTGTTCATCTAGCCACCACCGTTTCCCTGCAACATGGCCCCTGGTTTCTTACAAATAATTTAGAAGGAAAACGTTATATTAAGTAAAATTGTAGAGTCAAAAGCATATGCCTATGTACAGTTGACAGAGCCACCTTAAGAGGAAGAGGAAATAAGAAGAAAAATAGAAACACAAAAAAGGATACCTGGTAGCCCTAAAATTCCTGGATTTCCTGGATATCCTTTTTGACCCGGTGGTCCCATCTCGCCTTGATGACCTGACATTCCCGGTGATCCAGTTTCTCCAGGAAATCCTGATCTATCCAAACCTGGAATTCCTGGGTCTCCCTTTGGCCCCATTTTACCTCTTCTGCCTGTGTATGAATAAATGAATGAATTAATTAATTAACCCACAAATGCTTTCCCCTCCTAACTTCAGAAATATATATATATATATTTTTAAGATGGAGTCTCCCTCTGTCTTCCAGGCTGGATTGCAGTGGTGCGATCTCGGCTCACTGCAACCTCCGCCTCCCTGGTTCAAGTGATTCTCCTGCCTCAGCCTCCCAAGTAGCTGGGACTACAGGCATGCACTATAACGCGTGGCTAATTTTTGTCTTTTTAGTAGAGATGGGGTTTTGCCACGCAGGCCAGGCTGGTCTCAAACTCCTGACCTCAAGTGATCTGCCCACCTTGGCCTCCCAAAGTGCTGGGATTACAGGCATGAGCCACAGAGCCTGGCCACTTTAGAAATATTTTATGGCTGTAAATATTTAGCTTTGTGATTTGGGGTAACTGCGCACTTATGCCTGCACACGTTTGTGTGTGTGTGTGTGTGTGTGTGTGTGTGTGTGTGTGTGTGCGCGCGCGCGCGCATGCGCACGCACGTGTATGTATTTAATGTCCCCTCTGTAAAATTTCTGAGCTCCCTTCTGGCTCTAACATTCTCTGCTCCAATGACTCATGCAGTAATACAAGTGTAGTCTTTATATCTATTTTCTAGTCCTGCAGACACATTCTGGGACTGCACCTTATGAGTGCTGCTCACTCTGTATCCTGCAGAAGACATACAGAGCCGTTCACATAGAGGTAAGTCACTGGATGCCTCTGGAAACAATAATAATGCCACTGTAACAGTTAAGGTCTTGGTCAAAAATGTATTTGTGAACATATAAGCAATATGATAGACCACAGACATTAACTGATTCCTAAGTAAATTTTTCCAGGAATAGTTCATCAGATCTGATTGAGAGGATCCAAAAACATAAAGTAAGTTTTCCATCATCTGAAACATCTAGCCTGCATCATTTAGATTTATTTTCATGTTTTTTCTTTTATATTGTGTGTAAAACAATCAACTACATAGTTTAGTTTATAAGTTTTTAAACTGGTATCATTGCATACATTTACCACATTTTAATAATAAGGATAAATTTACCACTTTAATATCCTTATGAAAAGTATTAAAGGTAAAATGTTTTCTGAGAATTTATATATATCTAAATATATGTAAACACACACCAATCTCTCGCTGTCTTCAGCATTCATATTTTTCTTGCATAAAAGACACAAAGCAATTCACTATATTAACTTCAGATTTCTTCCTTTATAGGTGGTACACACTACTGTGTGCAACAAACCCATGACAGCAAGGTTTACGCTTCTGAAGTATTTCTCATTGAACAGTGGTCAGGACTTGTTGCTGGACAGTTCCCATGTTAAGCAGCAAAGCACAGAGCAAGAGTCTCATGTCTCCTGCCCATCTGGTGGCCAGTTTTGATGCCCTTCTCCTACCTTGTTGCCCTTTCAATCCATTTAAGCCTGGAAGTCCTTGGGCTCCCCTAGGACCCTCTATGCACCTTCCTGGGGGTCCTTGTTCTCCAGGTGGTCCAGGCTGCCCTGGATCTCCTGCAAAACAAAGCACACGATTATACCCAGGTGCTAGAACTTAAGGTCTTGGTATTGCTATAGCAATCATTCTTCTGTTAACTTTTTTCCCACCTATATCAGACCTACATTTCCTGCCATTAATATACCTTTTGTAGAGGGCACTCATTTAAAAAGAAGGAAGGAAGAAGGAAAGAAGGAAGAAATGCAGGGCAGGAACATTGGATGGGAAAATAATTAGGCTCCACAGATTCTATTTCTCGAACTAGAAATTTTAATTGAGAATTCTTCATTTCTAGAACACCTACACATTCAGTTTGCTGCCTTTTAGCAGAGCTAACAGTGGAGAAAAGTAATGACACTTGCTATTGTACCTCGTGGTCCATCAAGCCCTTCATTTCCTGGAGTTCCAGGGAGACCCGGAAGTCCAGGGAGTCCAATTTCTCCATGTTCCCCAGAATTGCCTCTTTCTCCTGGAAAACCTGGTGTTCCTGGTCCTCCAGGCATGGCTACTGCTGGTTCTCCCTATAGCACAGAAATTATGTTATTACTATATAGTGCTTCCAAATCCTCGCTGATACTGACTAGTCTCTGTTACGGAGGCTGTAAGTCCCTGTTGCACAGCAACCACCATGCCATCAACTTTCCTTTTTGAACTCTAGTTGCTGACTTTTCTATAAGATTATATTTAATAACACTTCAGGATATGTAGCCTCCACTTTTTCAGAAGACTGTGGGATTGTCTGTAAAGAGAAAAATCTAGATGTTTTTACTTTTGATCATTTTTCTCGTAGCTAACCACATTTCTTTCTAGTGTTGTCCCATTTTAAATACACCAAGTGTTTATGAAACGATTAAAGATGCTATCAAGATGAAATCTGCATTCTGACACCTTACGTTTTCCTTTCTAAAATGGAAGACGATCCAGAGAAACGTTTAAAAAATTTAACATCTTCATCATCTACAAATATATTGATAATTTCTATATCTAGAGTGTTCTGCCAGGTAGGTGCATACAAACTGGTCAATTAATGGTCACCCGCCCTCTCTTCTGTGACAGTTTGAGTTTGAATTTTTGCATACCTTGGCTCCTGGGACGCCTGGCTTTCCAGGTAACCCAGGCTCTCCCAAATTTCCAGGACAACCCAGTGATCCTTTTGTACCTGGAAAACCTTGGTCTCCTACAGAGAAAAAACAATAAACATTGTTGTAGGATTAGTCTTATTGAAAGATTCTGAGCAGTAACTCTCTTATCTCTCAACCAGCCAGAAATGCTTTTATGAAAGTTTAAATGATAATAAAACCAACTGATAAATTAGCAATTTTTTAAAAGTTCCAAATCAAATTACATTGGTTCCCATTTTAAAAAATAACTTTCTCTATTTGGTTGTTTAGTATGGCTATGATCTTGATTCAGCAATTCTTCAAACCACTGATGTTGACTTTGTTTTTGAAGTATTTTTCACATACAGTGTACAGGTAAGTGGATTTTTATATACAGATATATTCATGTAAGCATGACCTAGATTAAGATACAGAGCTTTTGGCCAGGTGCGATGGCTCACACCTGTAATCCCAGAACTTTGGGAGGCCAAGGTGGGTGGATCACCTGAGGCTGGGAGTTTGAGACCAGCCTGACCAACATTGAGAAACCCCGTCTCTACTAAAAATACAAAAA
>NW_012102887.1:1815577-1816145 GCF_000951045.1 Mandrillus leucophaeus
AGAGTCGGGGTTTCACCATGTTGGTCAGGCTGGTCTCGAACTCCTGACCTCAAGTGATCTGCCCACCTCCGTCTCCCAAAGTGTGGGATTACAGGCGTGAGCCACTGTGTCTGGCCAGAAAACATTTTAAAGAGTATTATGGATATTTCCTATTTTACTCATTTTTATATCTTATATCCTCTTTATATCTTTATATTGTATGTTACTCATTTTATTTATACATATATACATCTTCTAAATATCCACAACGAACTTTATGTTTGAAAAAATTTTAAATTTACCCTTAGGTCCAGGAGGCCCAGGAAATCCAATTCCCGGAATTCCTGGTTCACCATCAGGTCCTGGAAGACCAGGATCTCCACATTTCCCCATAGATCCAGGCATACCTTAAAAACAAATACACATATACATCTCCACATCAGCAACTTTCCTTCATCTTGTTTTTAACAGAAAATGTCTAAGTTCTCTGTGTCATCCTATCCCTTTTGCACATTAAGTTTTTTTTTTTTTTTTTTGAGACGGAGTCTCGCTCTGTCGCCCAGGCTGGAGTGCAGTGGCGTGATCTTGG
>NW_012102887.1:1819290-1820664 GCF_000951045.1 Mandrillus leucophaeus
CCAGGCATGGTGATGCATGCCTGTAATCCCAGCTACTCAGGAGGGTGAGGCAGGAGAATTGCTTGAACCCAGGAGGCGGAGGTTGCAGTGAGCCGAGATAGTGCCAGTCACACTGCAGCCTGGGCAACAAAAGTGAAACTCCATCTCAAAAAAAAAAAAAAAAAGGTATAGAGCTTTTTCAGCACCCCAGGTAGCCTTTCCCAACAGGGTTGCTTAAGAGAATTAAGTCCTAATGCCCCATAGCATCCATTGCACGTAAGGGATTAACTTCTTATGCCTTTATAGTAGGTGAATTGAGAAAGGGGTCACCACATTTTCTGTGTTTTCTGGTTCAGAAGAGGAAGCCACGGTGAAGCAAGGCTGCATTCAGAGTGTTCCTTCATACCCTCATTTGACCAATATTTAATTTGCAGTTAGTTCATGGGATTCATTAGATTCAATTGTGAAACTGTAAATCTCCACTTTCAAGGAGCTCTTGTGCTAGTTCTGGTTCCCATAGTCAACAGTCTTCTTCCAGAGAGTCAATACCTAGAGTTACAAAGTAGGGATGTAATTTATTAATGCAGGGCCCAAGAAGAATGAAGTACAAATGTGAGCCAGGCTCCCTTAGTTCACAGATCATTAGGAAGAAAACCAAGAAATTGGACTCAAAGCCATTCTTGAGACTCCATGAGAAATGTGATTATGTTTTCCATTTCAAACACTCATAAATTGAAATCAATATTCTCATATTTGGGCAAAATTAATGTATAATAAACACTGATGACATACTAATCCAAGGGCTGAAACACCAAAAACATGGATGCTATTTTTGACAAACATTTTAAATAATATTGTAACAAACATGAAATTGTCATAAAACTTGCAGTTCTGTATGAGAATCCAGGGACTCAGGTTATTCATATGTCATCCTGGACAGGACTTTCATGTACTTGTCAGTGGGCAGGTTTATGTCATTGTGTGAGTTCTCAGCATCTAGATTTTTTTGGAGTGTTTCCTCTTTGAGGGGAAACAGCATTTTTTTTCCTAAAGGAAAATAAATTCCGTAATTTATTTTGGAGTGTATGGGGAAATAAACTATTTGTGATTTAATAGTTCCTTTCTTATTAAAAAAAAAAAAGAAATGTATACATGTAAAAGATGCAGGCATTTATTGAGAAGTATCAAAAATGTTTTTGAAATCCAACACTCAAGGTTCACTATTACCATTTTGGTGAATTTCCTTCTAGTTGTTTTCTGTGTGTTTTAAAAAATACAACTGAAATGAAATTGCATAAATCAATGTAAATTCTGCCTTTTCACCTAACATATTATTGTAAGATTTTTTTCCATTTATAGCTCTTGGAAAACATTTTTTTTTTTTTTTTTTTTTTT
>NW_012102887.1:1825762-1826651 GCF_000951045.1 Mandrillus leucophaeus
AAAAAAAAAAAAAAAAAAGAAAAAAAGAATAACAGCCTCCAAAGTAAGGTGCGGATAAACATAAATATTTATTTATTTAATATATAGAGAAAGTCATAAGATTTCAGATTTACATGCATGTGTGGACAGAAATGATGCATACATTTATAACACATAATGTAAGGTTGTGCACTCTAAAAGTTTTACCGATGAGGGAAGATACTATAAAATGATTTAGAGACCACGGGTTTACTGGGTCTACCCCTTTAAAGTGATTTTATTTTATCTATCTATCTATCTATCTACCTACCTACCTACCTACCTACCTATATATCTATCTATTTATTTATTTTTGAGACATTGTCTCAGTCTATTGCCTAGGCTGGAGTACAGTAGCATGATCTCGGCTCACTGCAACCTCCACCTTCCAGGTTCAAGTGATTCTCCTACCTCAGCCTTCCAAGTAGCTGGAACTGTGGGTATGTGACACCATGCTTAGCTAATTTTTGTATTTTTAGTAGAGATGGGGGTTCGCTATGTTGACCAGGCTGGTCTTGAACTCCTGACCTCAAGTGATCTGCCCGACTTGGCCTTCCAAAAGGCTGGGATTATAGGTGTGAGTCACTGTGCCCAGCCTAAAGTGATTTTAGAAGTAAAACATGACCATGGTGGCATTATTTGCTTAAAACTGTCAGCAGCATGCTATTCTGACCTTCAGCCACACTCCTGAATCCAGAACTACGGCCAGTATATGTATATCCCAAAAGTTACCTGGACTTTAAACTATTATCAGACCATCTCCTTCATTTGTCTTAGATATTTTAAAGTTTTATTTGTAACCTGCCCATTGAGTTACGGATCAAAATCAACAAATTTGTGGCTGGGCACAGTGGCTCACACCTGTAATCCT
>NW_012102887.1:1829771-1832448 GCF_000951045.1 Mandrillus leucophaeus
CCACCATGCCCAGCTAATTTTTTTTGTATTTTTAGTAGAGATGGGGTTTCACCATGTTAGCCAGGATGATCTCGATCTCCTGACCTCATGATCTGCCTGCCTCGGCCTCCCAAAGTGCTAGGATTATAGGCGGGAGCCACCACGCCCAGCCAAGAAAAATGTTTTAACACAACCCCAATCATATGCTCCCCTTCCCTGTCCCTATCCAATGGACTAATCTTTAGGAATTGCAAAGAATTTTGTCAATATAATTTAATTCCTAACAGGAAATATTCTAGATGTCTTGAACTATGTAAATCTCCCTCCATGCATGCAAAACTCAGTTTTACATCACGTTGGCAAAGAAATTCAGTTTTCAAATGAAGATGCTATGGAAAATATCCTAACGAATTACCAGTCGGCAAACATCACTTGCTCCCCCACCAAAACTCCATAAAGGTTTTTCTGCTCTAAAATCCCTCTTAAGTAGTTACATCGGTTCTCCTCTGGAACCTTTATATTAGAAGCACCAGTTAGTTAGAATAATTTGGATAACCTCAGAGAACTACAGCAAGTCCCCAGCCTGCTTGCTTATCAGATAAGACACTGCCCTGTGCTCTCTTTTGGAGCCAATGAATACATTTTTTCCTTATAATGGGGACAGTATTTTTCCAAGAGAGTCAGGGTGTTGTCTGATGCCATGCACCAGATTTGGCAGAGGGTACTTACCAGGTGGACCTTGGGGGCCAGGATGGCCAGGGGGCCCTGGAGGTCCTGGTGGGCCTGGAACTGGTGTTGAAACACTGAGTTCTCCCCTAGGACCTTAAGGAAAGTTGTGGTCATAAGATTGGGGTATATACTGAAGCTTGTCTTAGATGATAGGGGAAAATACGATTATAAAGGGTTTATAAACATATCCCAAAGAAAATAAAAAATAACCTCTGTTTTCACAGGCTTCAAAACTAGCTTAAGGATGACCAGCCCATAGAAACTTTCTTATTGAATCAACAAATATTTATAAGTTTAGACAATTGTCTAATTGTTTTAACCCGTTTCCTGTTTACTCTGAGATAACTCACAGATGACAGTCCTAACTTTACCCCCTTCTATTAGGATTAGAGACAAGTTCTGTTTAGAAATAACTCCAAGAACAGTTATTGTATTTTATTTCACATTGAAAATCAGATTTGCTTCAGCCTCAAAGAACGCGTTTATGTAAAATTAAATGAGCGCTGGCAGCGAGCTGCACTTCTATTTTTTTTCTAAAAGGGAAATTAATAGCCTAACATGCTGGTCTATTGAAAACAGTCTATTTCAAAAAATTGATAATATGGAATTAAGTTTAAACGTTGGTGAATACTGATAGGATACTTATTTATTGGGTGACTAGTTTCCACAGGAAGCCTATTGAACGAAACAGTAAGTTTTGATATGGGCAAGGCCAATGTGGGTTTGTGAACTTGGACACTTTTCTTAATCTCTCTGGTAAGTTCTCTGTCATAAGGGAAAGAATGCCTACCCAGCAGATAAGGACACGACATAACATTCTGACCACAGTGGCAAACATTAAAAACATGTTTAGTGATAAGTGTTGTCTATATAGTCATTTATTTATAGAAAAAAAATAGGTTTACAGTATGTGATGAGACAATTTTGATAATAATATGTTTTATGACAATGGAGTCCTTTAGTAAGGATTCACACTTAGAAATAACAGAAGAGGCCGGGCATGGTGGTTCACACCTGTAATCCCAGCACTTGGGAGGCCTAGGTGGGTGGATCACTTGAGGTCAGGAGTTCAAGACCAGCCTGGCCAACGTAGTAAACCCTGTCTCTACTAAAAATACAAAAATTAACCAGGCGTGGTGGTGTGTGCCTGTAATCCCAACTACTCGGGAGGCTGAGGCACGAGAATCCCTTGAATCTAGGAGATGTAGGTTGCAGTGAGCCGAGATCACACCACTGTACTCCAGCCTGGGTGACAGAGCAAGACTTCATCTCAAAAAACAACAACAAAAACAGCAACAGCAATAGAGCATTTGGTGATGGATTAGAACAGGGCTAAATAAACTTTTGCTGTAAAGGACCAGATAGTAAGAAATTTAGGCTTCGTGATTCAAATCTACTCAACTACTCAATTCTGCCATTGTAGCATAAAAGCAGCCAGAGGCAGTACACACAGGAGTGCAGCTGTGTTCCAAGAAACTTTATTTATGGATACTCTAATTTGAATTTCATATAATTTTCATGCATCACAAAATATCATTAAATATTTTTTTGATCATTTGAAAATGTGAAAACCATTCTTAGCTTGATACAAAATCTTAGCCTGGTACAAAATCAGGCAGTGGGCTGGACTTGGACAGTGGTCCACCACCGTTTGCTAGTACCTGGATTAGAACAGCAGCCTCCTTCAGCCAGGCATGGTGGCTCATGCCTGTAATCCTAGCACTTTAGGAGGCCGAGGCAGGTAGATCACCTGAGGTCGGGAGTTCAAGACCAGCCTGGCCAACGTGGTGAAACCCTATCTCCACTACAAATACAAAAATTAGCCTGGCATGGTGGCAGGTGCCTGTAATCCCAGCTACTCAGGAGGATGAGACAGGAGAATCTCTTGAACCCAGGAGGCGGAGGTTGCAGTGAGCCAAGATTGCAACATTGCACTCCAGCCTGGGCAACAGAGCAAGACTCCATCTCA
>NW_012102887.1:1833143-1857957 GCF_000951045.1 Mandrillus leucophaeus
AGCCACACTCCTGAATCCAGAACTACGGCCAGTATATGTATATCCCAAAAGTTACCTGGACTTTAAACTATTATCAGACCATCTCCTTCATTTGTCTTAGATATTTTAAAGTTTTATTTGTAACCTGCCCATTGAGTTACGGATCAAAATCAACAAATTTGTGGCTGGGCACAGTGGCTCACACCTGTAATCCTAGCACTTTGGGAGGATGAAGCAAGGATTGTTTGGGGTTGGGAGATGGAGATCAGCCTGGACAAACAGCAAGACCCTGTCTCTACAAAAAATAAAAATAAAATGTAAATTAGCTGGTCGTGGTGACACATGCCTATAGCCCCAGCTACTCAGGAGACCAGGCGGCAGGATCTATTAAGCTCAGAAGTTTGAGGATGCAGTAAACTATAATTATGCCACTGCACTCCAGTCTGGCAACAGAGTGAGACCCTGTCTCTAAAAACACACACACACACAAAATTTGCAATGACGCTTAGCATCTATTCATTTCATATATTTATATAAGTAATAGATATGGAATATCCTAGGAAATTTCAGTTGAATTGCCCAGTAATGGAGAAAAGATGAGTTTTCTCTAACATACCCTACATATTCTTTCCTGGCATCTGTGAGATGACATATTCTATTCATTAGAAGCAAGTTTCTGTGTTTTCCTTAGTCTTTGAGAAGCTTCGTTAGCTCTAGAAACCATCAACCCACTCCATCGGAAAACAGGACTGGAAAGAAAACTAACCAACCGGCTTCTCCGCGTGGTCCAGGGGCTCCAGGAACTCCTTGCATGCCCTGGGGACCAGGTTCTCCTTGGGGTCCGTAGCCAGGTGGTCCAGCTGGTCCTGCAGGTCCTGGGGACCCAGGGGAGCCAGGATCCCCTGGAGGACCTTGGTCCCCCTTCTCACCACTCAGAGCCTGTGACAACAGGAATGTGTTTGAACCATGCTTCATTCCAGTATCTTCTTACGACAGGTTAATCGTCCTCCAGATATGAATACCAGTTAGGCTGTCATTGAGATCTTGAATTAAAAGCATTTGGCATTTGATGAGAATTATTACTAAAATAAGAGCACTGCAGGTTTCTGCCATTTTGTGTCCTTTGGAGTTTAGCAACATTTTTTGAACTTGGAACTGTCTTGAGTCCCACTTGAGATATCTTACAATGACAGATCTCTCATATGATAATAGCCACTAGAACTAAGTTCAAATTGACAGTAGTTCAACTGACTTTAGCTGTGATTTTTATGATAACGTTATATTTCTGAAATAAAATGAGTACAGCAAACCTTTATTTGTATTTTCACCAGGTATTTTCATGACAAAGGGGATTTCCCACTTCCATTTTCTCTCATAAACTGTCTAGTTTTTAAATCTTCATATGCTGTAACCTTGAAAATGATTTGTAGATTTAAAAGAAGTTGAATTTGACAAAATAATTTAAGCCCTCTTCCTTCCCAACATGGCCCTCCGAAATAAATTTGACTCAATTTTTCATTGTTCAATATCATCAGATGGCTAAGTGGTCTGTCTCCTTTTTTAATGACAGGGTGTAAGCCTCCACAAATCACCACCTTGATTTTTCTCTCATTTACTTTATGGAATATCTTTACCAGAACTTATAAAGAAAAATTCGTGAGATGCAAGTAGGGACATCATACAAATTCTCTTAATACTAGACCAACAGAATTCTGGCACTGTCGCTTTATAAGCATAACTACCACAAAGTGAACAGCCTGGGACTTGGCCAAGGCAGGGTCTGAGAACTGCTGGCCCTGTAGATGCTGCCAACCAAAAGGATTTTGTAGTCAGAAGCATTTAGGAAAGACCAGATAGCTTATCTTCATGTGGAAGACTCACAGTTCATATTCTGACATTAAAGGGTCTGTAAATGAATCTTTAAATTTGTTTACCAAGTTTCTCCAAACCTGTTTGAGGTAAAATCTGTTTTATTGGATAACACAGGTTAGCCCCAGGAGAAACTGGTATTTCATAGAATAGTTTGGGCAGCATCCCTTGCAAACCTCTTGTAAATACGTTATGATGACAGGTGCTCACCCTCTCACTCTATGACATTTTAAAACAAATCTTAGGGCCGGGTGCGTTGGCTTACACCTGTAATCCCAGCACTTTGGGAGGCCAAGGCGGGCAGATCATCTGAGGTCAGGAGTTCGAGACCACCCTGGCCAACATGGTAAAACCCCATCTCTACTAAAAATTTAAAATTAGCTGGATGTGGTGGCACATGCCTGTGATCCCAGCTACTTAGGAGGCTAAGGTGGGAGAACCGCTTGAACCCGGGAGATGGAGGTTGCAGTGAGCTGAGACTGCGCCATTGCACTCCAGCCTGGGCAACACGAGCAAAACTCCATTCCCCACTGCCCGCCCTGCAAAAAAAAAAAAGAAAAAAAAGAAAAAAAAAAAAAGATCTTGATAGGTATTACCTCAATTAAACATGTGAGAAATTCTTTCATGAAAAGGGATTAAATTGACATAAACTTAAATATCTTAAACGACAAAACAGTCTCTTTATTTGATTATGATACCTCTGAATATGCTGTCTTCTAATGCATTTATTTTTACTTAAAAGTATGGACATAGCCCCCAAAATATTTATTAAACTTTCCACTATATATCATTTTCTGAACCTTTCCATGGACTCATTTGATACAAATATGGAACTGTAATTTGTGGATGAGATGGGGTTATTATCAATATAGAATTTTGTTTGGTTGAAATCACTGAATGCTACCTATTTATTTTATCAAAATACTATAACTATTTGCTTGGGTTATTCCTGCTAATTTGAAGATGCTTCATTCTGCAGTTAGAGGGATGAACTGTGCTGAGCGGCCATTTTTGGAAAAGAAATCACTTTTATCTCTAAACTTCAGAGTACTTCATTCATAGGGAGGGTAAAGTTGCTAAATACCAACCAGTTCGCCTTTAGGTCCTGGTAATCCTTTCACTCCCGGAGTTCCAGGAATTCCATCCAAGCCCTTTCTCCCAGGTTGGCCTCTGAGCCCCGGGTCCCCTGGGGCACCCACTTGCCCCTCAGGCTGAAGTGTTTCACCTTTTTCTCCTTTAAGTCCTCGGTCACCCTTGGCACCTGGGAAACCCTAGGGTAGTACAGAAATGAATCTGCATTGTATTTTGTTAGAATTCTTCTTGTGTCAATCTTAAAAGCAGTGTGGACAAGAACTTTTCAATTTTAACATGAATTTTTTCAACACACTTTCTTTGGTCCACAAGTATTATTTCAAGCATTTTGTTTGTTTTGCTTTGTTGTTAACTTCCAAAACTGAAAAATATTTCAGTTAGATAGTGTAATTCAAAACAATACACACCATAATCTAATTCAATACCATAGAACAATCACCATAATTCAGGTTATGTTTGAATATTGGTAAATTTTAACAAGCCTCTCTGAATAATTCGATCTAAGTATATTTATCTATAACTTTTTGATTCACTATGACAATGAAAATTCTCATTTTTAACAGACTTACTGTGGTATAATTTACATACCATAAAATTTCTCCTTTATAAGAGTACAATTCAGTGATTTTTAGTAAATTTGTAGAATCACGCCACAATCACCACAATCGTGTTTAAACATCTCCATCACGTCCCCAAATTCCCTCAAACCCATTTGCAATGAACCTCTGTTCCCACCCTCAGCGCTAGGCAACCACTAATCTGTTTTCTGTTGCTGATACCATTTCAAACTGTTTATAAATTCATTGACTCATTCACTTAATCAGTCACAGATTTGCTCATTTAATCAACAGGTATCTATAAAGTGCCTACTCTTTGCAAGGCACCAAACTGATAAGTGTGTTGCAACCGTATTTCTAGAGTGTGCACTTTTTCAAATCGAAGCTAAAGATTTAAAAACATGAAATCTTACTGGAATTCCTGGAAGACCTGTATTTCCGGGGGACCCTGGGCTTCCTTTCAAGCCAGCTGCACCTTGTCTTCCTGCAAATCAACGAATTATTAACTAACTCCTCATTGAACGCCAACTCTGAGTGGACAGGGTAATACAATGTATGAAGAAAATAGAGTGTTTTCTTATGGGGAAAGAAAGACAGCTTCTATCATAAAACATAAATGCAATAAGAGAATGGGAGTAAATAACGGAACAAGAGATCATGGAAAAAGTAACTCAGATCTTAGCTCCTTAAAATTTTATCTTCACAATTTTAAGATTATATCTTTATTTTTTCTGAGTATATATTACTTTTAAAAGTAATATATGCTCATTATAAGAAAATTATGCAGAAAGAAGAGACTAAAAACCACCTATAAATCTACTACCAGAAGATAATATTTGCTAAAGTTTAATGTATATTAATGATAAATTTTTATATCCATAAGTGCATAGGACTCATATACACACTATTTTGGAATTATAGTATACATATGTCAATAAGTATGAATTTATAGCTTCGTTTTAAATGGCATGCTGCCTGTTGTGTTGGTGAGCCATCATTTATTTAGCTAAATTCTGTTTTTAGACATTTAGACGTTAGGTAGACATTTTTCAACTTTTAACTGTTGTAAACAATGCTTTGAAAAATATCTCTGGGTATTTAGCTTTCCAGATTTATCCAATTATTTCCTTTATAAAAAATTTTTAAAAGTATAACGGCAGAGGCAAATGGTCACAAACTTTTCTAAGGTTTTGAATGTCTCTTGACAAATTGCATTTTATTGTACAATTTTATATTTCCCATAGATATTTAAATATCTCTGTAAAGATGATCCCTTTAAATGACCTTCTGGGTGGGTCTTTGGTCAGTTAATCAGCACATATTTATTCAGATTCTATTTTTTGCAAGATATTGAGCTGGGATGTATATTTTTATAGGGATCCAAACCATTTTACTGCTTACATATCTTCTTTGAGCTGCACCTGGATAGGCCAAATGTAGAGAAACTATGAAAAATACAACAATGCAACGAGTGGACAGCATCAGTGAGCTGCTCACCTGCTCACCTTGAGCCAAAGAGGAGACTCAAGGATAGTCTAGGAAAATAATGATTTTTTATCTTTTATTGTTTTTCCTCCTTATTTCCCTCGTTCATTTTCTTCCTTTTGGTATTTGTTTTAATAGAACACTTCCCTTGGATATTTGGATACTGAACAGGAGTGACATGAGGAACAGCCCCTACCTCCCCACTCCTCCTTCCCTCACAAGCCTGTGAGCCAGGGCAGGAGCAGCCATTGAAAGTAGCAGAGGCCTTCATAAAGGAGAAGTGAGTGGGATCTGAGGGGACAAAGGATCCCTGCCCAAGTGCATGTCATCTGGTGGCTGGCCACAGTGTCCATGGCTGCCGCCATTAGTCTTTCTTCTTTGGATTGAGACCCAGTCTCCCAGAAGACCCTATGCCAATGCAAATGGCTACTGGATGGAGATAACATATAATATTCCCTATCCAGGTTGCCAGGCAGACCTTTGGATTAACTCCCCAAAAGCAGCCCCCTAGGAGACAGGCTACAGCACTGTGGTCAGGGGATGCAGGCGTGGAGGGCAAGAGCATGCCTCTGGATTTAAGTTCAGTCTCTACCACATTATCATTATCAGCTGTGCCACCTGATGCCTCAGCTTCCTTATCTGTCAAATGGGGTTAATTACAGCACCAACCTCTAGGGTTGATGTGAGAAATAAAGGAATGGAGGCACGTAAGACACTTAAAACAGTGCCCAACACACAGGCCAAGGGCTCTGTAACTTCAACTCTTACTGCTTAATGATACATAATTTGATGACACTGTCTGAAGACCAAGGTGCTGGTGGCAGAGTCAGGACTGTGGGTGGTAGCAAGGGAGAGAGAGGCCCTGTGTAGACAGGGGAGTGGCACAAGGGGCAGAGGAACCCAGTCAATAAACAGATGTTTTGTACTTCAAAGTTTTGCCCATAGGCAGTTCTGTGACTGAAGACAGGGAGGTCAAAAGCAGAGGTGGTGACAACTGTGAGTAACCATGTGGGACAGAGAGTCCTGGCCTGGTACAGAATTGTCAAGAGAAGACTTGTGAATCATCCTTTATTTAAGCCTCAGGACACTGGCTATAAAATGTTTTGGGTTTTTTTCTCCCCCTTTCAAAATTTGACTTAGTGGCTAATATTTTTTTTAAAAAACACCATGAGATTTAAATCAAAATTCCAATTCCTTTGTTCTGATGAAAACTTGGAAGATTTATTAATGCAGGGCCTAACATGTTGCACAGTAACAATGGGCTGGAACCGAGTGCCTGCTGGCCTGTTCAAATGTGCCCTCAGTTTGTTTACTGTAGTTCTGCAACTCTCTTGTCCCCAGCACTGAGGATGTTGCAATTTCTTAAAATAGCATTTGCATCCTTAAGAAGAAAGTGAAATACTGCACATTCCTATGACTCTTAAAAGTAGGAACATGAAAAAATGGACTGAGTAGGGTTGTGTCTTTTGAGGAAAAAGGGAGAGAGCAAATTTCTTTATGGAAGAGAAAGAGGGTGTGTGTTTCATGCAGCTGTTTCACTGCCTTCAGTTAACTGCTGTTCTCTTGTAGGACTCTGTGTTGACAATTCCTGCCTAACACAATACTTTGCTAGGGGTCAGCAACTAAAATGGAACAGGGAAAAATACCAGCTTTTCTTGGATTTTGGCTGACTTTATGTTAATAAAATATATGTTTTTGAAACTCTCCCTCCAAGTTCATATAAACCACGTCATGACATCCACCAATCAAATGCCTTTATTTTCTTCCAGTGTATTGACCCTTTTGTGCTTGCAAAAACACTTGCATGCAAATTGTTTGTACCTGGGATTCCTTTTACACCATGTAACCCTGGCAACCCTGGGAGACCAGGGGGCCCTGGGATATAAGGGCACTGTGTACACAGCAGGCCTGGTTCTCCTGCAACGAGAGTACACTAGCATTACTTATAAAGCTACACCGAGTCCTCAGAAAGAACAAATATTTTCCAACCACACTATCATTTATTACATTTAAACATTTTTATGTAGTGAAAATTATCTAGGACATTATACATATTAATTTTAAAATTCATCTATTATAGATCTGCTTACTTTAATGTTCTGAGCTCTACAGTTCTTCTGAAAGGGGAAATTCCAAGACTCTAACATAAAACATCTATTTCAGTGATTCTTCCCTTGCATGCAGGCGAAAACTCACATTTTAGGGATATCCAACAATTTACTGCATAGGTGCCAAATAAATTATTGATTTACAGATAAACAAAATCATCACTGACTGGTAGCTATTTGGGGTCATTGTTATCTCAGGGGGAAAATCAATGATAATAATGATGATGAAAAAGGCTTATCCTAATACAACATTATTGATTGAACCAACCTTTGGGCCCGTCAACGCCTGTGATTCCTGGAGACCCTAGATAGCCTGGCAGTCCGCGATCTCCAGGTGGACCCTTGCGAAAAACGATGTCACCTGTAAAAATACAGCACCAAAGGCAATTTTTTATTTGTGTGTGTTTTTTTTTTCAACTTAGCGAGTGTTGTAATATACGTATTATTTGAAGTGCATCTCTCTCATGCTTGTATTGGAAGCCTAGTCTTAAAAGTTTATCTGCAACTGAGAAGACATGGTGACCAGCTCTTCCCTTCATATTACATAGATGTGGCATTTTTAAGGTAGTTAATCTTCGAAAGCTCATTATATAATTTTTTTTGGTCACAGAATCAACCTATTTTATCTTACTTAGTTGTTTCCAGTTATTCCAAGTTGCTATGGTTTGGCTGTATCCCCACCCAAATCTCATCTTGAATTGTAGTACTTCTATAATCCCCATGTGTCTTGAAACAGACCTGGTGGGAGGTAATTTAATCATGGGGGTGGTTACCCTCATGCTGTTCTTGTAATAATGAATGAGCGCTTATGAGATCTGATGGTTTTATAAGGGGCTTTTCCCCATTTTGCTCAGCACTTCTCTTGTTGCCATCATGTGAAGAAGGACATGTTTGCTTCCCCTTCTGCCATGAGTGTAAGTTTCCTGAGGCCTCCCCAGCCATGCTGAACTGTGAGTCAATTAAACTTCTTTCCTTTATAATTTACCCAGTCTCGGGTATGTTTTTATTAGCAGCATGAGAACGGACTAATACACAGACTATCCCTTTAGCATCTTGAGGCAAAGGATCAAATCTTATTCTGGCAAAGGATCAAATCTTATTCTGGATATTTTTGATACATTGTATTTTCCTGATATACTGTAGATGCTTAATATATGTTGAGAAAAAGAAAAATGGATTCTGACTCAGCGTATCATCTGTTTTCTCTTTGTTGCTTGTCCACATCAATTGAGTTGTCATTCTTAAGGCGGGTCTCTAAGAAAGCTCTTTTCAGCTTCCACATTATCTGCTACTGTAATGTTACAATGGACAGCTAATTCTCTTAAACTGGTTAATTGTGTTCAGTAATCTAATTGTTGGCTTTGTCATTTCAATTACAGGTTGAAGGCAATGGTGATTAAAGTAAATATTTAAAAACCGTACCATAGCTGTCCCAAATTTCAGAAAAACAAGGTACCACTAGAAACATTTAATTTCGTTGGAACACAGAAGAATGACCATTTTGTGATCAGTTTTCTGCATCTTTAAAATACCTGGAAGGTCATCTTTAAATGGTACAATCTGATAAAAGTTTAATACTTAGTGTAGACTTATATGAATACTACATTCATACATTTTTGTATACTTATACATTTTCATACTCAATTAATGCTTAATTCAAAAAATATTTGAGTACCTGCAGTGTTCCCCATGCTACATACTGGGCTTAAACAGTTAAAAAGATATAGTCTTTGACCTCAAAATACTTCGACTCTTGTAAGAAAAACAAAGACAAAGATAAGGCAATGTGAAAACTACAGTTGGGATAACCTTGGCAGTTACAGGATGTGGACTCATTGAAAGCTTTCTGCTGGACTTGAACTTGAAGCTGCAGTCTGAAGGACAGATGGGTATTGCTTAGAGAAGGGAAGGTAGGAAGCAAAGACCCCTGGACAGAGTGTAGCAGGCACTGAGGGAGCATGACACCTCCGGGAGGGAGCCACGAGCACCTGGGCCCAGATCCCAGCTTTAGTTTCATTAGCCCTGTGAACTCTGTATGTCAGCCTTGACATAGAAAAAAAGAGGATACTAAATTTCCATCTTAAAAGAGACTTGGAAGAAGCTGAGATTATAGGCACACCACCACACCTGGCCCCAGAAAAGCTTTGTTAAAATATAAAGTGTGATCTATATGTTCGTGAGGACCTCTTGTACCTGTGAGCCAACACAGAATGCTAGGGGGCTCTGTAGAAGAATGCAAAGGAGAGGATGCCTGTGTCAGGACCTGTGAGCACCACTTCAAGTGCATTGGGCCACAGCTCTGTCATCTCGGACCCCTTTACCTCATAGCATGTTGCCTTACACCTGTGCGGCACACCTGTGGCCTACTGTCCTGGGGCTTCCCTGCTGATGCCAAGGCATGGGACTTCCTGGGAACCACGCAGACACAGCCTGGAAGTGGGAGGATGGGAGGTGGGGGGCTGCCCCTCTCTTGGGGGGAAATCTTTGACCCATGGGAACTAGGAGCAAATGGATACGTTCTTGCCTCTTTCTCCCCTGGCACAGGCTTCTTAGAAGATAGTCTCTGGGGCTGAACAGGTAGTTGCATTTGGTCAAGGCCAACTTGATAGCCACCCGTCCTTCCCCGCGTCACTCTCTTTGTCCCTGCCTCCTGCTCTGCTCTCTGGGAAACTCTGGCTAAGACTTTGCTGCATTTGTTAAGTAGTCATTGCATCAATTTCTTTCACAGAGAGTTAGTGAAATGAAGACCATCGGAAAGATAACTCATAAAAACCACACAGACTGGTGGCTAAGCTGTGAGGAGGGTTTGTCACCCCTGGTTTGCACACAACTGTCATTTGGTGCTGTACACAAAAGGGATCCCCTTCCACATCTTTACCTGGTGGTCCTGGAGGTCCCGGCGATCCTGGAGGGCCTGGTGAACCGGGACAACCTGGGGACCCAGGAGTCCCCATGGCATCCTTTCCTGGGCGGCCTCGTTCCCCTTTACTTCCTTTCAAGCCTGGCCATCCAGGGGCTCCTCTGAGGCCAGGCCTTGATGATCCTTGGAGAAAATAATCATTTCTTGTATTTTACATTTTTTCCTGATTAATACAAATTTATTTTTTAATTGTAAGAGTAATAAAATTTTATTTATAAAAATTGCACAATGGAGAGGTACATAACACATTTGAATAAAAAAGTGAATATCCTTGCTTTTTTCATCTGTGGCCTTGTTAAATAACCACACTACAGCGAAGTGCAGAACATTCCATTCCCACGAGAAAATTTGTCTAATTTATTACAAGAAACTGAAACAGAGTTTGGGATGCACTGTATCTTTTTATTTAAAAGGAAGTGAGAAATATTTCCATATATGCTACTTTGTAAATTTTTTTTTTTTTATTAGAGACTAGAGGATGCCGCCAGTGTCCAAAATGAGAAAGAGAGAAAGTTGTGAAGTGGACTTTATTCCTGCCAGTGTCTTAGACATAAAAGGGTATGATGAGGGATGGTCACCTCCTGGGAAAGGAGCTGTGCCTGGTGGCACAAACCCCACCCTAATCTTAAAATGGTGAGAATGTGAGGAGCGGACAGTCTCAAATCTCTGTCCCACAAACATTTTAACTATTAAGAAGAGAGATGCCACCAGCAAAGGGCTGAGAAACCAGCTGAGGTAATATCTGATTATGTCCTGTTATGTGAACATAAAGACAGAATCTTCTGATTGACATGTTTCATAGTTTTGTATTTTTTTTAATCATATTTTACTTTGGCATATATATTTGTACTAATTTATGGGGTACATGTAAGATTTTGTTACATGTATTGAATGTGTAGTGTAATGATCATGTCAGGGTATTTTTGAGTATCTATGACCCAAGTATTTATCATTTCTGTGTTGAATACATTTCATGTCCTCTCTTCCAGTTAATTTGAAATATACATTGTTGTTAACTATAGTCACTCTACTCTGCTATCAAACATTAGAATTTATTCCTTCTATCTAACTGTATGCTTGTACCCATTAACCAATCTCTCTTCACCCCCAACTCCATCAAAAAAACTCTTAGAACCGATAAACAAATTCAGTAAAATTGCAGGACATGAAATCAGCATATCAAAATCAGTAGCATCATTTTTAAGCACCAATAATGAAATAGGCAAAAAAGAAGTCAAGAAGGCAATCCCATTTGCAGTAGCCACACACACAAAATAAAATACCTAGGAATACATTTAACCAACAAGGTGAAAAATCCCTGCAAGGAAAACTACAAAACACCGGTGAAAGAAATTGAAGAGGACACAAACAAATGGAAAGGTATCCCATGCTCATGGATCAGAAGAACTAATATAGTTAAAATGACCATACTACCCAAAGCAACCTACAGATTCAATGCAATTCCTATCAAGATACCAATGCCATTTTTCACAGAAACAGAAAAAACAATCCCAAAATTCTTCTGGAATTAGAGCTTTGTAATTTTCCACTCATTGGCTTCTTAAAGGAGCCTTTTTTTTTTTTTTTTTTTTTTTAACTTAGTGGCCTGGGAGGGCGAAGGAGGTCTTCTTTAATGTCAGAGCTCTAAAATATCTTTTTGCCCCGTTCTAACTGTAAGAGATATCTACTATTAACAGTTTGAGATATATCTTTCCATGCATATTCAGGTACATATAATATTTATCCATTTCTGTATCTATTTTTTTAATAGTGGAATTATAGTACACTTATAGTTCTGCAGTCTGCTTAATTTTGAGTAATTTTCAAAATTATGACGTAGTATAATATACAACATTATACAAAGAAAAATATGATCAGTGGCAGGTGTCTAATAGTTCATCACATTTTGCTCTTTTTTCTTAGTTTTGTTTTCATTAAAAAGAACACGCTACAGTTATACTTGATGAGTCCCTGTGGACCATCCCTGATCCAACTCTTTTTCCTCTCTCAAAAGGTAAACACTCTAATCAGTCACAGACGAAAGTTTAGAACTTTACAGAAAAAGTGTAATGTAGGCATCCTTATGCAACTCGTGCTATGTTATGAAAACTACCATTTTCAACCAACCTCATTACCATAACATTGTTTTCTATTTCTGTACCTCCTCTGAGTTTCAAGGCCCCTGCTCATACCCCAAAGTCACTGTAAAAATTCCTGACAATAAGGTGCTTACACTTAGTTAAAACTGCTGAGAAGTGAAAAAGAGCATTTCTATATCAGTTTGTATCAGCTCCACTCCTTCTTCCACTATAAATTGCAAACATGACAATTTAAGAAGCTGGAAACACTATTTTATTTTATTTTATTTTGAGATGGAGTCTCACTCTGTTGCCCAGGCTGGAGTGCAGTGGCACCATCTCAGCTCACTGCAACCTCTGCTTCCCTGGTTCAAGCGCTTCTCCTGCCTCAGCCTCCTGACTAGCTGGAATTACAGGTGTGCACTACCCATGCCCAGCTGATTTTTTTTAATTTTTTAATTTTTTTTATTTTTAGTAGAGACAGGGTTTCGCCATGTTGGCCAGGCTGGTCTCGAACTCCTGACCTCAGGTGATCCACCCGCCTTAGCCTCCCAAAGTACTGGGATTACAGGCATGAGCCATTGCACCCAGCCTGGAAACACTTTTAGATCAGTTAGTGAAACATTTGTCTTATGTAAATAATGCAAAATTAATAGAGGACAGTGTATTTTCCTTTGTAATAGCATTTCTACTTGTACCCTGAGAAACATGGACATACCAGGACTTCCAGGAACTCCGGGGGGACCACTGGGACCTGGGAATATATAACATTAATTAATTGCTTAGAAAGATGTAAATGCTATCCCATCCACTTTTGAAATCTTGGGTGACAATATAACGCTAGTTAATAATACAGAGTTTTCGTGTTTGTTCCTACTCTCACCTAGACAAACATTAGACATTTTCTCCTATTTAGACAAGAGAAAACGAATCTTAGAAGTCTAACACTCAAAAGTAAATCATGCCGCCTTATCATTTTCACATAATTCAACAGAGATTTACTAAGAGCCTGTTTTGTGTTCAGCACTTTGCTGGAAGTGCAGACGCCAGAAAATCAAACAGTGCTGGAACATCCAGGATCTGCAGTTTGTCTTGGTGTTCCATCTTAGATTGCTTCCACCTGTAATATCCTGGGGGTTATAATTCTTTTATATATACATGTAAGTGATTTATAGTAAGTGAACCAGATTTTTAAGACAATCTATATCAATGTCTGTATTCATCTGTCCTTTTATTTAAAGACACTGGGAAATTTTATTCTTTTAAGTAAAATTTTCCTTTGAAATCTTCTTCGTATCAATCATTTGTCTAGATCAGTGGCTGCCAATCCTGGCTGCATGCTGGACTAGTCCAGGGAGTTTTTACAATCTACCAGTGTCCAGAGCCCTCCTCTAGACAATGAAATCAGAATGACAGGGTGGGACCTTGACGAGGCCATTACAGAAGTTCCCAGGGATTCCAATATGTAGCCAGAGATGAGAGGGATTGGCCCAGAACTTTTGGATTTCTCCAAAGAGATACAGTATAAGTACATGAGACAATAATTCATGGCACCAAGTAGAGATCATTGTTCCAAGAGTCAGGAAACCAGAGTTTCAGTTCCCCCTTGCAAATCTCTATGGGTTTGTTCGGGGTCTCCATTTATCCCTTCATAATCCCATTGAGATTACCAGTGCCTTGTACTCCCTCCTCCTGCCTCCTCCAAGTATTTCCATGACAGATTTGAACGTTATGCTTTGCTACATAAAGATAATTTAATTACCTTCCCGGTATACCACCTATGAAATAAAAATATGAAGAGTAGGAGACATCCAAAAATAACAGCCCTATGAAAGTGAAGAGATCTCCCTTCCCTTTCCTCACCCATGTCAACTCTATAAGCACATGCTATTTATTACCTTGAAAGAAAACCAGAAATATGTTCAGCAAATGCTCTGGGAAGAAATTTATTCTTACCTTGTGGGCCACGAACTCCTTTGGGCCCTGGTGGGCCTGGAATGCCTTCATCTCCCTTTTCCTGGTATGTGTCATAATATTCTGTCTTAGAGGAGAAAGAAATGAATACAGAGAAAGGATAGCTATTTATGGACAGCTCACCAAGCATAATTACTTCAGTTTCTTCATTTTGGCCCAAAGATGGCTGCCTTCTTTTCCTGAATTCATAGGTTTACATGTTAGCAGGTATATGATAGTCACGTAAATGTAGGTGGAAAAATTTAAATAAGTAGACCTTTGTGGTGTCACAGTATCAGATATTTTATGGGCTTTCAATTAGAAACACATTTTATGATGTGACTCAGGTTACACACCCACGTTTGTATGTACACATTCATACATACCTATGTATGTGTGCATATGTATAGAAAAATGAAAGTTTCACAAAATAATGACTTATTCTTACAACATACGATCAACCCCGATACTTTTTATTCTATTCTATTTTACTTTTCAAAAATGCTGGTCCTGGTGGACTGAACTTATTTTCATTTTGGAAGTGTATGGAACCCACACATCAAAAAATACTGTATTTATTGTTTCTTTAAATTCCAGGGAACCCTTGGCCTGCAAGAATCGAAGAATATTGTTTCTGACATGCTCAGTGGACCTATTGCCAGTGTTCTTAACCATTTCCTTCCTAAGTTGAACTTCTTTTGAGGTTAGTAGAAGCTGCAAACAGAGTTATATGGAATTGAATCTAAGAAAATACACAGTGAGGAGTGCTAAGAATTCCTCTGAAATGTAATGAAAACATAGATTTCTTTTAACATTCAGTACATTTATCTTGAAGGAAGCAAGGTGGAAATATCAATGGTTTTAAAAAAACCTCTTTGCTTTTTCATATGCTAGATGGATCAATTACTTTGTTGACTTATTTAAGATGAAGTAACAAGAGCCTTGTAGTTAAGCAATATGTATAAAATCACAAAAGTATTGTATTAACAATATAACAATAATGTCCACCATGAAATCTGTAATGATATGCGTGCACCTACCAAGTGCTGGGCACAGTGCTAAGTGATTTCACAAAATAACTCATTTCATCTTCCTGGGAACTCCACCAAAGTATTTTGGGACTGTTATAGTTTGAGTGTGCCCCCTCCAAAATTCAGGTGTTATCAGTGTGATAGAAGTGTGAGGTAGGGCCTTTAGGAGGTAATTAGGCCATGAGGGTTTCTCCGTCATTAATGGGATTAAGGCCCTCTTAAAAGAGGCTTCGAGCAGTCTCAGGCCAGCTTGCCCTTCTGCTTTCTGCCGTGTGAGGATGCAGCCAAGAAAGCCCTCACCAGACCAAGGGCCAGCATCTTGATTTTGGACTTCCCAGCCTCTAGAACTGTGAAAATAAACTTCTGTTATTTATAAATTACTCAGTCTCAGGTATTCTATTGTAGCAGCACAGAACAGACTAAGACAGGGGCTCTATGCATCCAAATCATTTGCTTTCAGGGTAAAGATGCAGATTTCCAGGCCCCACTCCAATTCCTGAGTTACATTACTGAGCATGGGGGTCTGAGAACGGCATTTTTAACAGGACACTCTTTCCCCTCATGACTCTTTTGCCACAATGTGCCATTTTGTTTAACCTGCATGATCATCCATGGCAGCCTTGCTTGGCACACTGAATGTGAGAACCACTGTGTTTTGAGGTAAGAGATGAATGGACACCAGCACTCAGAGTCTGGATCCCCTTTCTTCTCTTCTTCAGCTACAGAGTCACGGAATATAGAATGTGGCTGTTCTGCAGTTAGGAGCTGACATCAAATACATGTCTGCCGGGAAGGGGAACACTGCCTGCTACGCAGAGCTTGAGCTGGAATGATTGCTTTTCACTGACCATGTATTAAACCCGTAGTTTAGCATCTGCTGCCTAAAAGCTCAGGACCCGGGCCCAGGTGCAGGGGAGGAGAAGTTGACTTCTTCATCCCTTGTTGCCTCACTGTCCTCCTCTACCCTGTAGATGCAGGATCACCTTGGGCCTGGGCTGCTCAGACAAAGCTTTTCGTCTCTTCCATAGCCCAGCATGGGCATCACTAGTACCTTCCAGGGACCAAATAGAAATATTTACCCATGGTCAAAGGGACAAATAGTGACCAGCTATTTTCTGCCCTGGTTTGATAACGAGGTAAATGTTACAATCTCTCTCACACAGTTAATGAGAGACACTGATTCAAAATTTCCTTGCTACTTTAAAGAACTTGATCAAAGATAGCATTGATATTGTCTTTAATCACACTTACTGGACCACGAAATCCTGGAGGGCCGGTGTCCCCTTTCTGTCCCTACAGTGAAAGACAATTACAAATTGTGAATATGGTCACCCAAAGTATTTACATATAAAAAGCAAGATGTACAGTTAAAATGAACAATATATTGATGTTTATATGTCATGTACAAACCAAATGAAAGTTAAAGGGACACTGACTTTAAACTATTTTCCTGGAGAGCCTGTATCTGGGTAAGGAATCCTATCTACAAGATTGTACAGAAGTTGCTATTGCCCTGGTTGTTCTCCAGGTTTCTTTCACAACACCATCTTCAGTGCTCGTTCATGTACATTTCTCATTCCTGTGTTCTCACCCTGGTTAGAGGCACAGGAATATCAGACTGTGGGTTGTATGCATTTCCAAATGTCTTAGCTGTAACCAACCCCCTTTCCTTCAAGAAGGCATTTCAGAATTCTACTGGAAGTGATACGGTTAAAGGGTAAATCTTGAATCTGCACATATACCTACATATATAGCCATGTGCCACATAACAATGTTTGGGTCAATGATGGACTGTGTATATGATAGTGGTCTCATAAGATTATAATACCATATTTTTACTACTCAATTTCTATGTTTAGATACACAAATATCCACCACTGTGTTACAATTGCCTACGTTATTCAGTACAGTAACATGATATGCAGGTTTGTAGCCTACAGTAACAATCTCTGCCATCTAGGTTTGTGTGAGTACACTCTATGATGTTTGCACAATGACAAAATCACCTAATAATGCATTTCTCAGGACATATCCCTATCTTTAAGTAACACATGATTACACATGACTTGAAAATGTTTGTAACATATTGTCAGAAGTACAGAATACAGTTCACAACTAATTGACCACAAGCTTTCAATGTATCATGACTCAGATTGAGACTCATGAACTCTAGCCTATGCTTGATCTCAAATAACCACAACCTTCCTACAATTGTAGGTCTTTTTCTACCTCTTCCTCATGGGAAGCTGGAATCTCACTGGTCCTAAGTCAGACAGCTTCAAGTACATAGCACAAGTTTAATATCTTTTCCTCAAGAACACCCTTCAAATGTTTAAGTAAAGTTGCCACATCTCTCTCTTCTTCTTAACAGACCTAGTAGCGTATTTGAATGAAGCCTGTTATTGTAATCCCTTGTACTTAGGTCCAGGATGTAGGTAAAAGTAAAAGCATAGGCAAAACCCAACCTATTAAAAATAGGATATTAGGGAGAGGGTTACCTTAATGCCATCTTCACCTGCTAACCCAGGGAAACCCCTGTTGCCCTTGACTCCCTAAAGAAAAGAACAAAAGGAATGAATGGGTCAGAAGACACAGGAGCCAACTGCTTCTGGGGGGAACAGGTGCAATTTGAACTCCTCTGAAACAAAGGAATGTGCTCAGATGATCTCTCTTCACAGTGGAGGTGTAAAACTATGATTCCCAAGTGCAATTTTTAAAACCTGTAAGCTTTTTGTTTGTTTATAACTATTTAGTGACTTTTAAAAATCCTTCTTCAGCTAGTAGGACTGACATTTTTACTACCTCCATGGGCCAAATCAAGTCTATACCTCACTTCCGGGGAAGCCAGGAATGCCGTCTTCACCGGGTTTTCCCTACAGCAAAAACAAATAAAAAACATGAAGTTTGATAAATATGGCTAACTTTACAAATACGGAAATCTTAAGTGATATGATCATCTCCTCTTGACTTCAGGCATGAAAAGTCTGAGTAGAGATCCTCACCCAGGTGTTAGAAGGAAAAACTATTAACCACAGAATACACAATGGCCCTCTCTTTCCAGGGAAAGCATGGGAAACTAGAGAAATGGGGAACTAGAGAAAGTCAGAGAAGGAAGGAAGGACGTTAACAGCCAAACTTAAATTAGAGCTGATGCTGTTCATCCTAAGCTTGGAAGGAAAATAAGAAACACACTGGGCAGCGAAGTAAATAAGGAAGCCTAGAAAGGGGAAGGTGTTCACAGTCCGTTTATTCGTTTATTTGAAATATTGGTAATTCCTTGGACTCCAGGTGTGCCTATATTTAAATACATGTATAAAAGATATAGTGTGGTATCTCAACCAGCAGCTTGGATTGACTTTTATGGTATTTGCCCTTCCTGATAAAATTTAAAAATCACGTTCATTGAATATTTTTTTTTCCTTAGGCAAAAAAATATGTTTTTTGCTTATGTATAATTTTTATAGATTTTACTTTTCCAAAAGTATAACTTTTAGAAATTTAACACAATATATGGATTTAAATCTTTCCAAAATGGATCTGGGTAGGGTAGTGGGGTCCTGCTGCTTCCGTTTTTCCAGCCACCCACTTCTGGTCACAGATTGTCCTATATCCTTTGTGGGGGGCTGCTCTTCCCTCACTCTGGGTGGTTCTGATGGCACTGTCAATCTGAGTAGCCCACTGCCCCACTGGCCTGGCCAATCATAGTACCCTTTTCTCTTGATCACAGCCTTTTTTCCAGAGTGAGACCAGATATGACCAAGCTGGGCCAATGAGATGAATTCCCTGGGATTTTATAAATGGACACAGGGAGAGAGATGCTGGCTTTCTCCTCTAATGCCATCAGCCTGAAGTTGTTTGCTGCAGGGTAGCTCTTTCTTTCCATCTCCCCTGACATGGAAGATCATCTGCCAGAGGAAAGAATGAGGCTGATATGCAGAGAGAAGCAGAAGTGAGATGGAAAGGGAGTCCTGCCCTTATTTTTTCAGGCTCTGAAGTCCTTGAACCCTGTTTTAGCCTTGAACGTCTTAGATACTTGAGCAAGTAAATCCTGCCTCCCAAATCTTAAAGAACAAAAATTTTTAACTGGAGCTAATTTGAGTTGGGCATCTTGTTCCTGTAACCTAAAGAGTCCCAAGTCCTGACTAATCAAAACTGCACATGACACCGAATCTCCAAATTTACCTGCGGGCCGGGGTCTCCAGGAGCACCCTTTTCAGATCTATATGATTCTCCAGGCAGTCCCTGTATTAAGCAGAGCTATGTCAAGTTTTATGAATTACTGATTTTTTTACTTACATTTATTTTTATTAATTTGTCCCTTTTGGTTATTCTGCCATTTAAAAACATGTTTAAGTGCTGAGTCATCTAAGAGAGAAATCTTATTGATGAATAGTAATTAAAAAACAGATGCTAAAAAAGCTGATGCTGAAGATAAGTCATAAGATGGGCGGCATTGGATGCATGTACAACAGTGCAAGGATTTCAGCAAGGAGTGGCTGTAAAATAACTCTAGTGTATTCATGATCTCTGCGGTCAAATGTTACTGTATTTTAGCCAATGTTAAGACTTAAAAGCAATAGCTGCTGTGGAGTAGCCATTCTTTTATTCCTTTACTTTCTTAAAAAAAAAACAACTTAAGACAAAACACACATCAAACTAAATACTAGGGCTCTACTTTGTGTGTTGTGGGGACAATATAACTTTAAATAACCTACTGAGGGTCCAGGAGGTCCAGGCTGGCCGATGGCTCCCTTGTCTCCCTTTTCCCCCTTGAGGTCCTGCCAAAGAAACAGTTCAACATTGTTACAAATGGATGAAATGAGATTTCACTGATTCAACAGTGAGACATATCCTCTATCTGTTCAATAAATTGGGTTTACAAACTATGAATGTGCCTTATGTTAATACAACCCAATACACCTTCCATTTCTCACATTTCAAATTTTATACCTGTGAACTCACTGAGACTACCTGCAAAATTTTTTTAAGTATCTTTTTTTTTTTTTAAAGTCTCACTCTGTTGTCCAAGCTGGAGCCCCAGATCTTCCCCGTGTAATATTTCCAAGATTTATGAGTAAAGGACAGGAAGGAATAAGTCCTGGAGGTTCTGGCTGACTGAGGAAGCTGGGCTGAACTGGGCTTAGATAATAAGAGCTTGTAAAAGAGGTACAGAGTCACAAGGACTTCGTCCTAGACATGGGAAGGCACAACCCTAATCATAAAACTGAAGAATTACCGTTCTGTTATCTGGGCCAGTTAGGGTCACAATAACTGTTCCTGGTGGTCCCGGGGGTCCTGTTAACCCTTTCACACCCTAAAGACAAAAACACTTAGGAGTGAGAAAATAAACAACAGCATCACCATTTCAATGTTACTACATTTGAAAGGTCTACTTTTCCCCTTTAGTGCTTATATGAGAAGATAGAACAAATGAAGGCCCATCAATTTCCGCTTGGCCAGTAAGTAAACGGTATAGGCTGATATGCTCTGGGACATAAAATATCTTGCCTGCTAATAAGACACAGTATTTAAATTACCCGCTCTCCTTTTTGTCCTATCACTCTTTCACCCATGTGACCCTGTAAGAAAACACAAAACCAAATTATTTTCTAAAAATAAATATGAATAAATAGTCTAAACCCATCAAAGTTCCAATATTTGTAACTGAGCATTTCTATTTTAACTTTCATTTTAGAATGACAAATTATTTTAGCTATTTCTTAGAGAAGAGCATTGATATGTTTCTTTTAGAGGAGGAGCTCTTGAGGTGCAGAAAGCTTAAGGGATTAAGCCGAAAGCTAACATGGCAAATGCTGACACGCAGTGGTGTGGGGGAGGGAAAGGAACTCAGCTCAGAGCATATTTTTCTGGCTCTGCAGTAGCTAGTTTTGATCCCACTGGCCGGCTGCTTAACTTCCTGATGCCCTTGTTTTCTTGTTTTAAAAATAAGAATGGGTAGCTGCATTTCAGGATTCTGAAATTCAATACTTAATAGAGAATCTAAGAATAGAATTCCAGCTACCCGACTTCACTGGTAATTTAGTGACATGAGTCTAATGCGAATAGTTTCTTCACTAATGATGGCTGATCCGTCATTTCAACTAACACCTGCTTGCTTTTTCACCCCTGAGTATGCAGATCTTCCCCTTGTTAGACCAAAGCTGAGGGGAATCAAAACACTTTAAACCTCAGCTCTGCCATGTACTGTCTATTGGACAATTCACTTAACCAGAACCTATCCATCTCTCAGGGTGTGTGCGTGCATGTGTGTGTGCGTGTGTGTGTGTGTGTGTATTTGTGTGTATCAATAAGAAAATAAATATGAAAGTGTCTTAGAAAATACCTCATATAAAAGGCTACCCAAGCCAGGCATAGTGGTTCACGCCTGTAATTCCAGCACTTTGTGGGGCTGAGGCAGGTGGATCACCTGAGGTCGGGAGTTCGAGACCAGCCTGGCCACCATGGTAAGACCCCCGTCTCTACTAAAAATACAAAAAAAATTAGCCAGTAGTGGTGCTGCACGCCTGTAATTCCACTTAGTCGGGAGGCTGAGGCAGGAGAATTGCTTGAACCCGGGAGATGGAGGTTGCAGTGAGCCAAGATCACACCACTGCACTCCAGCCTGGGCAACAGAGTGAGACTCCATCTCAAAAAAAAGAAAAATAATAATAAAATAAAAGGCTACCTGATAGTAGGAGATACTGTGCTTAGAACTAATTTCCTGTTGGGGCTCAGCCTCACTCAATATTTTTATAATTAAACTAACAATTGCACTTCTGTTTTTTGTTTGTTTTTGTTGTTTGTTTTTGTTTGTTTGTTTTAGATGGAGCCTCTTTCTGTCACCCAAGCTGGAGTGCAGTGGTGCTATCTTGGCTCACTGCAAACTCCGACTCCCGGGTTCAAGCTATTTTCCTGCCTCAGCCCCCTGAGTAGCTGGGATTACAGGCATATGCCACCATTCCTGGCTAATTTTTGTATTTTTAGTAGAGACAGGATTTCATCACATTGGCCAGCCTGGCCTCGAACTCCTGACCTCAAGTGATCCACCCGCCTCTGCCTCCCAAAGTGCTGGGATTACAGGTGTGAGCCAATGCGCCTGGCCTTGTCTTAACAGAAACGCATGCAAGACCCTGTGTAATGAGCACACAAATAGTCATCCTTTACTTACTAGCATAAGACCCAGTTGGCTTTGTGAAGCAGCACACTACAAAAACTCAGAGGATAATGTGCTGTGTGAGATGATCAGAAATGGAAAACCTGTGGATTAAGAATCCTTGCATTTTTCCTGGTAAGTAGCTTCTTATAAATTGAATTAAGACTCTTTGTATCAGGGATCAAGTTACTGAAATGCAAGGAGAAGAGAGGTGAGAGCAGCTAGCCATGCTCTTCCCTGCTAGGAATCCTTGTGAGTTCCGGAGCGGTACCTAACAGTGACCCACATGAAGAAGCAGGCCAGGTTTGACTTTGAGATTGAGTAGGGTGTGCTAGCTGTTACATCATATGAACGGTAGTCTACCTTAGGTCCTCTAGGTCCCATGGCTCCTGGAAAGCCCTAGAAAAATCCACAAATGAAAATCACGGCAGGAAATGCATCCAACCAGAAAAATTCTTTTAATAACTTGTTAATAATAAATAATGAATCTATTAGTTGACGGAGTCTGCAGCAAGGATGACTTGATACTCACAAAGAATCCCGGAGGACCAGGTGGGCCAACAGGCCCAGGAAAACCTGGAGGGCCTGGCAAACCCTTGAAATTGAGAGAAGAATAAGAGTAAGTTTAACTTTACTTCTCACTTAATAACAATGTCCATTAATTAAATGCATTAACATAATAAAATCAGGAGCGCATAACACCTCCCTTTTCAGTGGCTGCAGTTAATGACAACAAATATCAAAAAGTGTGTTGCCATGTGTAACAGGCTGGCAGGACCATCTGCACAATACCGTTTCTAAAATGACCAGAGTAGTTACTTTACTTCAGATGTTTCAAAATTTTGCTTTTCTCTTTCTTCCCTCCTCTTTTCTCCTCCCTTTTCCTTTCTCTCTCTCGTTTTGGCCAAGCATACTCCTACGTTAGGGCCTGCCACCTGCTCTCCCTCTGCCTAGAATCCCCTTTTCCCAGGTATCTGTATGACTCACTCCCTTTTCCTTTTCTTGTCTTTATGTAATTGTCGTCCTTTCCATCAAGCCTTCCTGCTTATCCAAAGTTGTAACCCACCTTCCAACCCAGACACTTCCTATCCTGCTTTCCTGCATTATTTTTATTTTTAGCATTTATTACTCACACACCATAGAGTTACTCATTTACACTTTTTTTTGTTTCCCCCATGAGAATGTAAGCTCCATAAAGGCAATATATATACATTTTAAGAGACTGGGTCTCACTATGTTGCCCAGGCTGGTCTATAACTCCTAGGTCAAGAGACCTTCCCGTCTCAGCTTTCCCAAGTAGCTGGGACTACAGGCACATGCCACCATGCCTGGTTCATAAAATTTTTAAATATCTATCTATCTATCTATCTATCTTCTATCTATCTATCTTCTATCTTCTATCTATCTATCTATCTATCTATCTTCTATCTTCTATCTATCTTCTATCTATCTATCTATCATCTATCTTCTATCTATCTATCTATCTATCTTCTATCTATCTATCTTCTATCTATCTATCTATCTATCTATCTATCTATCTATCTATCTATCTATCTATCTATCTATTTTTTTTTTGAGACAGAGTCTCATTCTGTCCTTGGGCTGGAGTGCAGTGGTGTGATCTCTGCTCACTGCAGCCTCTGGTTCCCAGGTTCAAGTGATTCTCCTGCCTCAGCCTCCCAAGTAGCTGGGACTACAGGTGTATGTCACCACACCTGGCTAATTTGTGTATCTTTAGTAGACATGGAGTTTGACCATGTTGGCCAGGCTGGTCTCAAACTCCTGACCTCAAGTGATCCTCCTGCCTTGGCCTCCCAAAGTGCTGGGATTACAGGTGTGAGCCACTGTGCCCAGCCTTAAATCTACATTTGGGCTGATTTGTGCCCTGCTGTATTCCTAGAGCCTAGAAATAGCCCCTTGCACATAATTGGCAGGTAAAAAATATTTGTTGTATAATCGAATGTACCATCATTATATCTTCAGCATCATCACAATGACTAATACATAGATGATAATCAATACACATTTAAAGAATGTATCAATATCTCAGATTACTATTATCTCTTCTTCCTGGATCCCTTGCCTTCAGCATCTGGACTCTTAAATGTTTTCTAAACAAAAAAAGCGAGAGCCACCATATCTTGCATCTCTTCTCAGAAGCCTATAATGGCTCCTAATTGCATCATTCTGCATTTTTTGCAGCTCCTAATCTAACTTCACATCCTCAGTTGGGATGGCTTACCACACAGGAGTTCAACAGCCTCAACTCAAACTCACTTAGGCAAATATCCCATCTCTACCCAGGAATTTCTACATATAATTCTGAACTAAGTTGAAAGAATCCCAGTTAATTGGCTGGGTGTGTTGACTCACGCCTGTAATCCCAGCACTTTGGGAGGCTGAAGTTGGTGGATCACCTGAGGTCAGGAGATCCAGACCAGCCTGGCCAACATGGTGAAACCCCATCTCTCCTAAAAATACAAAAATTAGCTGGCCATGGTGGCCTGCGCCTGTAATCCCAGCTACTCAGGAGGCTGAGGCAGGAGAATTGCTTGAATCTGGGAGGCGGAGGTTGCAGTGACCCAAGAT
>NW_012102887.1:1858067-1966263 GCF_000951045.1 Mandrillus leucophaeus
GTTATATATGACATATGTGTAAATATCACACACACACACACACATATATATATATAAAACTAGTTAGTTTTGGTTATATATAATTATAAACTGAAAGTTAGCACTTGTGGTTTAGGTCTGTGAAAAGGTCGTTTTGAATCACAAAGTAAAGCACACACAGACCCAAAGGCAGTTGCGACTCTTAGTATCCCTTTCGGATCATACTCAGGCTACCTACATATAAATCAGAAAAGCAAACACTTCACCTGGAGAGCGTTGCATTTAAATTAAAAAAACTTTATTTTCTTCATTATCTCAACTTCAACTGGAGAGAGTTGCATTTAAATAAAAACCTTTTATCATTATGCAAATTTTAAAATAAGGCTGTTATTTTAAATTACATTTTAAATGATATTCAATGTGGATACAAATCTATCCTTATTTGCAACAAATACAAATTAAGTGGAACATAACTATTCCTGTTAGATTCAGGCCAGCTTGGTGACTGAGAATGAAGAAGAGGATGAAAAACATACGCAGATCATCTTTGCATGTCAGCATCATGTAGTTTTCCAGAATAGGGTGAAAGCTTTAGAAGGAAATATGAGGCCAGATATGTAAATAGAATAAATAGGAATTTCTATTTAAAATCTTCTTAAGAGAGTGAGACGAACCTATGGGGAAAAAGAGAGATGGAGGAAAGAGAGGCGAAAAGAGAGAGAAAGAAAGAGTGAAGAACTGAGAATAATAGAGACCTTCTCTGAAGTGCTGTACCTGGGGTCCTGGAGCCCCTGGCAACCCGGGATCACCTTTTGCATCAAGTTCTATATCTTCTCCTTCAGCAGGAGCACCCTTGAAAATGAAGAAGTTCATCAAACATCATCAATGTTATATTTTCAAAACCCCTCCAAGTGCTTATTCAAAGTTATACTTCTTCAAAGATAAAAGTGCTTTTCAAGATAGATACTCAGAGAAATGATTTATGATTTTGTAATTATTCCATTATGAAGATTTCAAAGCAATTTCCTATTTTCTAAAATCAAAAATTTACAGTGGGCCTAGTACAGTGGCACATGCCTGTAATCCCAGCACTATGGGAGATCAAAACAGGCAGATCACATGAGGTCAGGAGTTCAAGACCAGCCTGGCCAACATGGCAAAACCCCATTTCTACTAAAAATACAAGAATTAGCTGGGCGTGTTGATGTGCACCTGTAATCCCAGTTACTTGGGAGGCTGAGACAGAAGAAACGCTTGAACCCAGGAGATGGAGGTTGCAGTGAGCTGAGATCATGCCACTGCACTCCAGCCTGGGCAACAGAGCAAGACTGTCTTTAAAAAAACAAACAAACAAAAACCAAAAAAAACCATTACAGTGGAAAGAAGAAAGATGCAAGGGTAATAAGTCATTTCCCAACACACCAAAAATAGCAATGTGGGGCCCTGAGCATGAGGTCAGTTTTCTTCTCCAAGACCCTATATCCTTAAACAATGATACAAAACCTGTAAGACTCTTTATGACAAGAGCCAGAAGGAGCTATTTAATAGGAATAAATATCATGTCCCAATTATTATTGTTTCTGAATGATTAAGGTCTGGATTATGAAATCTTATTTGTAATGACTTAAGTCTCTTTATTTAATAGAAGTCTTTTTCATATGTACAATTAGAGGTTTTCAGCGACAGCATTCCACCAATGACTTACCTTTTGTCCTTTCAAACCAGCAGCACCCTAGAGAAAAAGCAGCCTATGAACAACTCGAGGAAAATCAAACGCACATACTCCTACTCGGTCTGCTCTGCCCTCTCTCCTGTTGTGCATCCTCTCTTCACCATACACCTCCCACGGGCTTACAAAGCAAAGTCTTCCCTTAATCTTTTACCTCCCACCAGATTGTCCTGTCTTTCCTTCGTCTCACCTGTGAACTTCCCATTTCCTTCATTTCCCACCCTTTCCTCAGTTCCAAATCTGCCCCCTGCTCCATCCTGCCATGGAATTGTCCCTTGCTAAGGTCAGACATGATATTGATGTTGCTAAAACCAATGCCAACATGTCAGTCCTCCTCTGATTGGACTTTGCAGCAGCATCCAGCAGCTGTCTGCCACTCCCTTCTACTACAGTAGGTCTTTCCTGGACCTCCATAATACACCCCTGCTGGTTTTCTTTCTCCCACCAGGGCCGCTCCTCCTTTACAGGCTCATTCTCCTTGATCCCAGCATCACCGCTGGAGCTAAGTCTCAGTTCTAAGCCCCTTTTCTCCTCACTGTGACTCCTTGAGTCACCACCAGCTGGGATCTCTTCTCTGAGTGAATCCAAGTACCTCTCATGCATCTCCACTTGGATGTCTCAAAAGCAAAACAAAGTCTCAACTTCTAACCCTACGTTCATAATGCATGTATTCATCCATTCCTTAACTATTAGTTGAATGTCTACTATGGCCACCCCAGACTTCCCTGAAGTCATGACGGATTTGTGTATATGGCCATATGGAGTAGACCACTTTTATTTATGCTTTATGTCTTTAATGGGGATTAGAAATGCAAACCTACCGGGATCCCTCGGTAGCCCGATGTCCCTGGGAGTCCTGGAAAACCCCGCTCACCCTAAAAGACATACAAAGTTTGTTATTATTCTTAGTTGTTCTAGAATAGCCTATTCAGATATTTTTCCTGTTTCTCGCTTCCAACTTTGCAATGGTAAATCTAGACAAAGTAACCCAAATTCCTTATGGCTACTGGGTCATGAGGCTGAAGACCAAAAAACCATTATCTTAATTAAAAACAGGATTAGAATACTGTTTCTCAAATTGTGCATAAATGGCAAAGTCTAATTGCGCCAAGAACTTTTTAATTGCTGTTTCCTTCAAACTTGAGTAATTAGTTCATTCATGGCCACCATTCTGGAGAAAAGGAGAGCTCAGTTCGAAAACAAAAGGAGGTGAGTGAACACTGAAAAGCTCAGTCATTCCTTCTCTAAAACTAATTCTGCACTCAAAGCTTTGATTTCTGATTTATATACACAGCCTCAGATGAAAACAACCAGTTGAGCTCCAAGTTTCCTTTCTGTGGGAGAACTTTCCTTAAAAGACAATCAGAAAGCAAGCAGTGCGAAGAAAGAAAATAGGAAGTTTCCTGGCTCCAGATTGTACTGTTGGTTCTGGTCTAAAGGAATGTTTCAAGGGAAGCCTGTCTTCCTTTCATTGCCACTTCACCTTGATTTAGTCATTCAGCAAAGCATTTATTAATCATCTTCTGTGTGAAAAGTACTTACCTTAGAACCATTGCATCCTGGTACACCGACGAGTCCATAAGGCCCAGTATTGCCTGGGGTGCCCTGGAAGAAGAACAAGTCTCAATGAGGAGGGTCATCCCAAGAAACAGCACTGAACCCAAGGGAAAAGAGGGACTGATTTAAATAACTCTTGAAATATAAATGATTATTTAAATGGTTAAGTAGGAAATGTACATTGCGATTTTATGTATAATTCCAGTATCAACAAACTAAACAGGCTGACTAAAATGAAGACTTATCAAGTTAGATGCAGGTATTTAAGATAAAGCAAAAAGCCTTTTATCCATAAAATAAAAAAGTCCCTTAACATGCTGTTTTAAGCTGGGGAGAAAGAAAGGGAAAAAGAGGAGGAAAGTGTACACAGATGAAACTATTTTATTATTCTATGCTATTAAATACAATCATTTCATTCTATCCTATGCTATTCTATCAGCTTGTAACATATAGTTTCCTTCAGTACCTGTGGGGGTTTAGTTCCAGGACCTCCATGAATACAAAAATCCACAGATACTCAAGTCTCTTATATAAAATGGTATAGTATTTGCACATAACCTATACATATCCTCCTGTATACTAAAGTCATCTCTAGATTACTTATAATACCTAATACGATGTGAACGCTATGTCAATAGTTGTTATACTGTAATGGTTTTTAAGTTTGTACGATTTTTATTGTTATTTTTAAAAAATAGTTTTGATCTACAGTTGGTTGGTTGAATCCATGGATGTGGAATCGATGGATATGGACGGCTGACTTACTATATAATTTACTAATTATCCTACCCTATCCTATCCTGTCCTGCTTGTATTTCAGGAAGTACAGTTTGACTCATATGACACAAAAATCTACACACTAATATAATATACCATCCTAAGGTGCTATTTCTTCATGTAGGGAATGCATTGGAACACATTTTCTCACATGACAGTTTTGACATCTTTATTAAAATGAGCTTATTTTTAAATTTTCTAGCTACGGATTTTTCCCATTACTTACTGGAAGTCCAGGAGAACCGGAAAATCCTGGCAATCCAGTTATTCCCTGAAGACATAGAAAAAAGGAGGCGGTGACCAAAAAAAAAAAAAACTTTAAAAATGTTCAATATATAAACATAAATTTATTTACCATTGCAATAATCTTTTTCTGCAACTATAACTGGGAATAGCTCGAAACGATTGGGAAAACAAACACCAAAGCTTTAACAAACTTTTGTAAATCTCACATTTATGTAACTCTTAAAAAGATATCATTAAGATTAGTTTTGGCTCTTTTGGATAGATTCCTAAGGTACAATTTGCATACAATTAAGTGCTCCAAGTCTTTTGAGAACAGCTTAACTGAACAGCTTAACGAATGCTGACCTGCGTGCAGTTTTATATACCATCATCCCATCAGACACAGAGCATCTCTGTCACTCCAGAGGTTCCTTCATGGCCTTTCTTTGTCAGTTTAACACTTGCCTCTAATGTGGTAATCACTTCTTTGACATCTACCATTACAGATTAGTTTTACCTGTTCTTGAACTTCATCTATGGAACCATACGCAGTGTACTCCTTTCTGATATTTGTGTAAATCTTACAGTGAAAAGCTGATCTTTTAAAAAGAATGAGTTCATCAACGATCAGGATGGACTGGTTGGACTACTAACCCTTACACCTTTGGGACCTCTGAGTCCTGGAAGTCCTGGAGAGCCCTAGATTCAAGTAAAAAAAGAAAAAGTAAACACTCTGAAAATTATTTGGCGCTAAGAAACCCATACATCAAACCCAGTCTTAGTCACATGCCAAGCTGTTTTGCCCTTCTGATTATTTCATTGTTAATAAGATTCAATTGCTTGCTTATTTCATTGGCGCTAAATTGCTTATCAGAAAAGACAAAAACTCATCCAAACCCTTGCTACTCAAAGTGGGGTTTGGGGCCCGCAACATTAGCATTACCTAGAAGCTTATTAGAAATGTAGAATCTTAGATCTGCCTCACCTCCCAGACCATTGACACAGAATCTGCATTTTTAACATGATTCTTTAGTGATTCTTGGGCACTTTAAAAATCTGTGAAGAGCTGCTACAAAAGTCCTAATTAGCCTCACAGCTGCTGAGGTCTGATAAAAATGAATGACACAACTACAGTGGTGGATAAGAATGGCAGCCAGTATTTCTGTGCACAAGAAACACTGTATTAACAAAATGTGCCTGACATGCACAAGGAAATAAATAGCCAAGTAAGGACTGCCTGAACCAGAGAGAAACTTGCTTTGGGCATGTAATGCATTCAGTTCGACGTCCTATTTCTTGGAGAATAACCTTAAATGGCGACTGTTTCAGCTAGGCCACGTGGTGTGAAAGTTTCATTGTCCAAAAGCCATTTTCATCATTCCAGAGAGTTTCATTATGTTTTGATTTTTAATTTTATTGTTATTATTTGAGAAAAGGGTTGTTACAGAATCCTCTGAGATTGCCCTGTCCAGGCCAAAGTCAGTTTCTCCCATCTATGGTGGAATTCCGGGGTGCATGGCTATGTTCAAGGCCAAGGCCATTCCTCTTCCCTACGGAATTCTATTCTTGTGATACAGAAAGCAGAAAGTTGTATTTGCAGGTTTTACTTTCTCATTGTAAACTTTTTTCATGCAGAAAATATTTAAAATTAAGATAGAAATCTTGTAAATCTAAAACATCTTTTTGGTCAGGTTTTAATATTCTCTGATTATCTGTCTTTGATTGTGTTATCTTTTGTAGCTATTAATATATATCTGTAAGCCTTATATGCTTTAAAATATGAATCTGTGACAACATGGCACTCAGGTTTTCTGGATTAGTTTTCTGGAATGCCTGCACTCGTATAACCCATACTAAGTGCCACGTGTTTTTGACTATTTTAATGAATTTCAGTGTCTCTAAAGAAATGCTGAAGAGAATGAAACAGAGTAGGCTGTAGACAACAATTTTTTTAAAAAAAGGAATTGGCATTAGGCTGATCTAAGTCCAGGGCTGAAGTGGCAAACTCGTTCTACCAATAGAAATGGAAGAAAACCTGGGTCCATGCCCTAGAAGAAGTCAGTGTTCAGTTTCTGCCCAGAATCCGAATGACTTTTTCAAAATTAGGATCAGAAGTAGAAATGGACAAAAAGAACGCATACATGAATGCGGTAGACAGGGAAATGGCAGAATTACTGGAAAACAGCCATTTTACATGTAAGCTGTGGGTGTGGTTTCCAGAGTTTGATTCTGGCATCGTAGATGTGACATAAGAAATACATATTTGTTCTGTGCCTTTGGTTCCTGACACAGAGCTCCTAAAACCCCTTCTAATATTCTGAATGATAGGGGAGTAAAGATCATCTTTTGCTCTAATATTTGGTGTTTGACCTCACTTGGAATATCCTGGGGGATAGAAGTGTCTTTGTTCTAAGGAGGCGACTCTTGGTGGGCTCCCAGATGGGGACTGGTCATCAGAAAGACCAAGCCATGATTAGAAGCTTGAAACTTTCAGCTCCAGCTGCACCCTTCAGTGAGGAAAGTGGAGCTGGAGATTGAGTTTATAATTGATCCTGCCCACATTATGACACCTCCATAAGAATCCCTGAAGCATGACGTTCAGAGAGCTTCTGGGTGGGTGAACATTCACCTTCCAGGAGGGTGATGCACCTCAACTCCATGGTGACAGAAGCTCCTGCACTTGGGACCCGTCTGGACCTCCTCCGATGTATCTCTTCATCTCTCGTTCATATCCTTTATAATAAACTGGTAAATATTCCCATGAGTTCTATGAGGCTCTTTACAAATCATCAAACCGGAGGAGGGGGTCATGGGAACCCCTGATTTATTTGTAACCAAGTTGGACTGAATTATGAGTAACCGAGGACCCACTACTGATGACTAGTCCTGAAGCAGGGACAGCCTTGTAGGACTGAGCCCTTACGCTATGGGGTCTGCACTAACCCCAGGTATTTAATGTCATAACTGAATTGTTGGGTACCCAGTTGGCAACTAGAGAGTTGGAGAATTGTTTGGTGTGAGGAAAACCGCACACACAATGTCAAACCAGGTTTGAACTCTGATTTTGTTCCCTGTGATCTCCATGACCCGGGAAAAAATTACTCAAGTGCTCTGTGTCCGTTTTCTCATCCATGTAGTGGAGATAATTATGGGAACTACGTTGTAAGTCACCACAGTCATGATTTGTGGGATCAATGTGAGGTGTAAATGAGATCCAGGGAGAAATAAATTGCCCAATGCCTGGCACAGAGTACATATGCAGTAGGATGGCTTTGATTTTGATTATCATTTACATATTCCATACATTATTCTAATACATATATATGTATGGTTTTTTTTATTTTTATTTGTTGACAGGGTCTCGCTCTGTTACCCAGGCTGGAGTACAGTAGCATGATCATGGCTCACTGCAGCCTCTGCCTCCGGGGCTCAAGCAATCCTCCCACCTCGGCCTCCTGAGTAGCTGAGACCACAGGCGTATGCCACCACACCTGGCTAATTTTTGTAGTTTTGGTAGAAACTGGGTCTCCTTATGTTGCCCAGGTTGGCCTCAAACTTGTGGGCTCAAGTGATCCTCCTGCCTCAGCCTCCCAGAGCAATGGGATTACAGGCATGAGCCACTGTGTCCGGCCTGTAATACATATTCTAATATATTACGAAATTTTTAAAATACCCCGTATAGATCAACTATAATTATTTTTCATAGCTCGTTAGTTGGTTTAGAGCCTGCTGGAGGTCAGTAGTCAGGGGAATGAATGTGTGGGTGCGTGAGAAGCCAGGCTTAAGTCTAGCTAATGTCCACAGCAGGAAAGAGTACTCAGCAAATCCAGTGGTTATGCAGTTATTTAGTAAATCCTCTAGGGTATTTATTTAAACAAAGGCCTTTGCTGTATCACAGACTTTAGGATAAGACTGTGTGATGAGTGTGAAGGGTCGTAGACTCTGGATATTTAAGGGACCAGAAGGAAAAGAGAAACCCACAAAGGAAGGGAAGGATGGAGAGACAGGAGAAATACAGAAACAAAGACAGAAAAGGAAGGGAAGGATGGAGAGACAGGAGAAATACAGAAACAAAGACAGACAAGTGTTTCAAGGAGAGGAGAGCGATCCACATAATTTGAAACTAAGCCGAGGGGTTCAGGTCAGATTAAGACACAAAAGTATATATTGGCATTGCTCACTTGAAGGCCATTGGTGATCTTTGCTGGAGTGTTTTCAGAGGAGAGGTGGTAGCAGGCAAATTATTACTAAGGATTGAATAGTAGATGAACTACAGGCAGCATGTTTGACTATTCTTTTAAGAAGTTTGACAGAGAAAGGAAAGTCAGGGAAAAGAGAGCAATCATTTGGGCACAAGACCTAAAAGATGGAGAGGAAGTTTTGTATTATGATGGAAAAATAGTTGCATGTTTAAGAACTGAAAGAGAAAAGCAAATAACAAAAGAAAAGCTGGAATGTCTGGAGAAAGGGGAGGCACCTCGTGGAACAAGGAATTCCAAGGATGGGGGCACAGGTGTTTGGACAGGTCTTGAATAGAAGCGAAAAGGGCTCTCATTTTTCACTGTAGGAGGAATACAGGTAGGAACAGACACAGATGTAGACACTGTGTAGATTAGGGAGGGAGCTGGAGATGAATTTGAGCCACAGACTTGAAGCTAATGATGATCATTTGCAATAGTCTTGGAACAGGTTGCGGTTCTATGTGGCCAGCTAATACTGGGGACCAGGAGTTCGCCATGCACCCAGCAGTTGGCTAAGATGTGGAATTCTCTCCAGGTTTGCAACAGCCCAGGGGGTAGGTATGAAGAGGGTTAGGTGGGTTGGGGATTTTCCAAGCTTGCAGGATGACATACCTTGGGTCCCTGTGGTCCAAGCAAGCCTTCAGGACCTGTGAATCCTTTCTGGCCAGGAGAACCAGGGGGTCCAGGAAAGCCTCTCTCCCCCTGTTAAAACCAAAACAAGGTGAGAAACATACAGAACAACAACTATCCAACAATAAACACACCAACAACCATTCTGTTCTCTTGTTTATGACTTCATGATGACTCTTTGCATATTTTTTCCTTGGATTAAAAAAATCATAATTAGCACTCAGGAGTGACTGCATAGGTAACCAGAAAGCTACCAGTTGTTAGTATTTGTCTATAGGCTTGAAAGTGGTGGCTCTTGGTCTTGTAGAAACTTGACTTTCCCCCACGGTAGGGCTATGTAGAGCAGAGCTTCACGGAGAAGGAATAAAAAATGAAAGGGAAAGCCCAGGAAGAAGCTTCAAGGTTAGTGGAGTGTTTGTTGTGGGACGGAGAGACAGTGAGGGTCAGGTGCAAGAAGGGGTTTGGGGAGTGTGCATAATTACTATGTAGCTTGAAAGAACGCCGCCAGGCAGGTTATGAGTCTCAGCCCTTTCTTTAATACACAGGAGTTAGTAATCTGCTATTTGTGTGGGAGATGCAGGAGAGGTAGCAAGGGTGGCATAACCAAAAAGGTGTGAGCTCAGTAATGTTTTAGAAGGAGTCGGATAATATTAGGAGAAAGTACCTAGTAAAAGTGAGTGAAAGTATTTTAAGCCCAAGGCTTGACACGGTTCTACCAGCAAATAATCTTCCCATGGATGTATATCTTGGAATTACATTTGTCCCTCAGTGTCAGTGGGGCATTGGTTCCACGACCTTCCCCCCACACGTAAACCTGTGGATCCTTAAGTCTCTTACACAAAATGGCATAGTATTTGCATATAACCTAGAACATCCTTCCATATACTTTAACTCTCTAGGTGACTTATAATACCTAATACAATGCAGATGCTTTGCAAATAGTTGTTATACTGCATTTTTCATTTGTATTATCTTTTATTGTTGCACTGTTATTTTTTATTATCCCCCCTACAAGTATTTTCAATATGCCATTGGTTGAATCTGACGATTCAGAGCGCCTGGATAAGGAGGGCCGACTGTACTCTTCAAAAGTAAAGGCCACCGGCTGATTTGGTTAATTGGGTCAATTTAGTTACACAATTGGCAAATTAAAACAAAAAAGAACAAGTCAGCTATTTTACATTGTGTGTGTGCACACACACTCAATAAGAAGAGAAATAAAAGAATGTACTAGACCCCTCTCGCTACTCGGTTACTTTTATACACCCTAGAAGAGCATCTTGCAAGTAGTAGAAGCTCAATAAATGCTTCTTGAATGCAAGGAGAATCACAGAGAAAGTGCTTCTCAATGGGAACCTGAATTTTAATACATTCACATATTCAAGAAAAAACCTAAATCCAACTACATGTGAATGATGAAATAACTTAAAATAAGTATAATTATTATAATTAGCATACACATGATATAGAAATTAGTTTAGATAAAGAGCTTTAAATATGTTCTTAAAATATTTTAAAATAGTCATCCTTCAATATTGTTAAACAATTAATTAGTGTCTCTGAGGAAAGGGTTTGGTAAACAAAGAAAAAAACTTTAGTTCTGCCTCTATCTTAATTATCACAAATTGCAAGTTAATGGAGCGAATTAATGAGATTTCACGGCATTCCTTTTTTTCTTGAATTCTGCAATGGAGCTACTTTCCTCAGCTGAAGTTTTGCCTCAACCACGCGCTGCTGTGGGATTTCTCCACCAGGGGGCAAACTTGAACCAATGCTGCAGGACAAAAATCTGTGGATTTCAATGTTTATTTTCTGTCAAAGTGAATGAGTCAATTTGTTTTCAGTTCTTCTCTTGCGTTTAGCAACATTGTAAATAGTGTATACATATGGAGACTTGTCATAAACTTTTTCTCTCTCATTTGCTACTTATTCTTTACAGACCAAGAGAGTTGTAATTTAATTGCCGTTGTATATACAAGGTATCTGAAGCTTCCTAGATGACTTTTCTTTTCTTTTCTTTTCTTTTTTTAGGTTAATGTTTATATACAATTACTTTAACATCGGATTTGGGAAATGTAACAACATACTGCTGATCTTTCTGCTACCGATGAAAGAAGAAGGTGAGTTTTACCTTGTAGAGCTTTACAGTGTAAACAAGCAGTATTAGGTTTTGTTTTTACCTTCTCCCCTTTGGCTCCATCACAGAAGCACTGGCCTTTGTCTTTACAGACACAGCCCTAGGAAGAGGGAAAGAGAAAAGGTTTTGTTTAGAAACAACTGAATAAATCCCAACGGGCAGGGTAAAAGCAAATGCATTTCTCTATTCTTTGAGTATTGGACACTATTGGTTAGGAGCCAGGTGACTTTGTAGCGATATATCAATATATCAACAGAAACACATCAATATATCAATAGAAATAAAGCAGAAAACTGAGAACATGTTGCATAAGGGAGAAATGTCGGATAAGAATACATCATTTGTATTGTACTTGGGAATTTTAAGTATTAAAGTAATGGCAGTTTTTCTCATCACTTTTAATTACCTTTGTACCAACCTAATAATTTATATATGGAAATGACAAAGTCAGCTCTCCTTTTTTTCAGGATACTGTCTAATTGAATCATAAGAAATTGCAGCTGTCATAGGTAGAAAGTGGTCAGATACTGGCAAATTCTTAGGTTCTACATAATGTTCATATATGCATATGTGTATATGTGTATAATGTATATATACCTCTTAGTAGAACACAGGGTATTTGGTTGGTTCCATTACTTGAACGATTTTTTTTTTTGCCATTACTTTCAATGGCAAAAGCCACAATAACTTTTGCACCAACCTTACATATATTTGCATAGATTAATATGTAATATATTCTATAGGTGATATTAAGGTTTTCTTTGACTTAAATAATGTTTAAGACTGAGAAGAGGATCAATACCCATTATGCATCTTTAAGGAGAACAACTAGTATCAGAATGTCCTTTCTTTTTTTATTCTCAAATGTTTTGAACAACAGAATGTTCTTTCTTATAAAATCAAAACCAAAACAAAAAATTCAGCCGTGAGTTAGACATACCTTATCCTACCTAAGTAGTCACTGCGACACACTTACCCCCCAGCCCTCACACCTATGCACATACTAGCTACAATGGACATCAAATTTGTAAAACTTTTATCTGCCAGCAGAGGAATAAATAAAGAAATAGTTTCAAATAATAGACTTAAAATATGTTTTGGCTGGGCACAGTGGCTCATGCCTGTAATCCCAGCACCTTGGGAGGCCAAGGCAGGCAGGTCATTTGAGGTCAGGAGTTTGAGACCAACCTGGCCAACCTGGTGAAACCCCATTTCTACTAAAAAAATATAAAAATTAGCTGTGTGTGGTGGTGGGCTCCTGTAATTCCAGCTACTCCAGAGGCTGAGGCAGGAGAATGGCTTGAACACAGGAGGTGGAGGTTGCAGTGAGCTGAGATCATTCCACTGCACTCCAGTCAGGGTGACAGAGTGAGACTCTGTTCCAAAAAAGAAAAAAAAAAGTGTTTTGACATACATGCTACATATTATATGGTTATACATTAATCCTTTGCTTTATTATTTTTTCTTCAGATTAATATTAACTGAAAATTAATTTGCTTTCTCCAGAAAATATGTTGATAGCGGAGGCCAGGCACATCTAGGAGATATACTGGGTGGTTAGTAGGGAAAATAAAAAAAGAAATGCTAGATATTCCTAAGGTGGAGAATTCTATTTATACAACCAAAACAAAAAAAAACCCACACAAACAAACAAGAGTATCTTTAACTGAGTATCTTTCCTTAGTCTTGGCCAGTAGGTCTTGCTGTCATTCCAGGAAGGGAGCGCATAGTAATTTTGAGACATTCATCGTTTGACACTCATCATGTTTATATACATTGTAATTTATAGGAATGGAAAGTACTGGGTATCTACCCAGAGGAAAATAAGTCATTTTATGAAAAAGACATTTGCACACTCATATTTATAACAGGACTCTTCGCAATTGCAAACATCTGGAACCAGCCCAGATGCCCATCAATCAATGAGTGGATAAAGACAATGTGGTATATATACCATGGAATACTACTCAGCCATAAAAAGGAATGGAATAGTCTGGGCACGGTGGCTCACGCCTGCAATCCCAGCACTTTGGGAGGCCCAGGCGGGCAGATCACCTGAGGTCAGGAGTTCGAGACCAGCCTGGCCAACATGGCAAAACCCCCTTCTCTACTAAAAATACAAAAATTAGCCAGGCGTGGTGATGGGCATCTGTAATCCCAGCTACTTGGGAAGCTGAGGCAGGAGAATCGCTTGAACCTGGGAGGCGGAGATTGCAGTGAGCCGAGATCGTGCCATTGCACTCAAACCTGGGTGACAAGAGCGAAACTCCGTAAAGAAAAAAAAAAGAAAGAAAGAAAAAGAAAAAAAAGAATGAAATAATGGCATTTGCGGCAACCTGGATGGAATTGGAGACCATTATTCTAAGTGATGTAACTCAGGAATGGAAAACCAAACATCGCATATTCTCACTTAGAAGTGAGAGCTAAGCTAAGCTATGAGTACACAAAGGCATAAGAATGATACAGTGGATTTGGGGAATTGGGGGAAGGGTAAAAGCGGGGTGAGGGATTTAAGACTACACATTGGGAACAGTGTACACTGCTCGGGTGATGGGTGCATCAAAATCTCATAAATCACCACTGAAGAACTTATCCATGTAACCAAACACCACCTGTTCCCCCATAAGCTATTGAAATAAAAAAAGAGAAAGTAACTGACTGAGAAGGAAATTCTATAGTCTCCTCAAAGTTGCATATTTGGTATTTCTAGAAGACTAACTCATTGCAATTTTCCTCCCAAATATTTGGGATCGTGAAGTCATGTCTTGACTAAATGATTTTAGTCTTGTCTTTCTGGACTTTTAAACTTTAATGCTCATTTCAATCACATCTTTTAAATATACTCTACTAAAACTCAACATGTGGATTCCCAGACAGCAGCATCACCTGGAGACTTGTCAGAAATGCAAGTTCTTGGAAATGCAAGTCTTCAGAACCCCCTCCCACCCCCCAGCATGCTACTCCCCCACAGCATCTGGAAGAGGCAGCAGGGCCTCCAAAAGGAAAGCCTGAGTCCTACACCCAAGGGTACCGATACTGGGTAAGGAAGCTCAATCTGGGCATGGACCTTGGGCTCAAGTGTGCATGGAGGTAGCTGGCCACTGTTTTCAAATGGACAGTGATCACCTCTGATTCTTCTGCCTCCCAGATGCCACACAACATCTGGATTCTGAGCCTCTAGGACTAGAGGGAAGAAGAGCATATTGGCAATTCTCTAACCTGTGAGAAGGTGTAGGGGCCTTGAGACAGGCTTAATTTTATTTCTTGGAGTAGGAGTCATGTTCACCATATGCTACTAAAATTCTTTCGGTCTTGACTTAAGCAAGTAAGTGTTGATCTTCTCCAGATTAGACTGGCCCCCTTTGCCTATACACTCCCATTGAACCTTTGCAGTTAGAAATTCAATGTCTATTTTTTCTGATGACTGTTTGTCCCAGGAGAGAAGGAACTGTGCGGTCATATTCACACTGGTATCTTTGGCATATAAGATGTCCTCAACAAATGTTTGTGGATTGACTGGATGAATCAATGAGTGGATGGACAGCTGGTTTATTTGCATCCAATTTGAAGGCATATGAATTGCATTGCTATTTGATGGGGTGCCATGATGAAGATATTTTCTGTATGTATGAATTATGAACAACTATGATCAAAATGGCAAAAAATGGAACCAGAGACTTTGGCTATTTTAACACATGTTAAAATTAACACAAGGCTAATTATTTGTTAGTCGCTTGGATTAAAAGAAATGCTTTTGGAGAAAGTACAAACCCAACCCTCAGAAGAGTTGACAAACAGTACCGTGAACACTGGTATCTCCTCCCATCGAAGTTCACCAACTGTTTTGTTGTCCCACCTACTCCATCTCTCTGTCTCTCCTTCTCTCTTTCTCTTTCTCCACACACACATACACCACTTTCCCCCCAAGTCATTCAAAAGTAGACTACATGCAACATGACACTGTACCCCAAATACTTCTGTATGCCTCTCCCCCATCTAATTACAACCCTTATCCCCAAAACTAAGAAATCGATGTTGATACAATAACTTCAGGATACCAGTTTTTAAATTAGATCTTCAGCCTTATACAAGGTCCTCAATGACCATAGAAAATGAAAAACCGTTGAAGTTTTAGCAAATCCATTATTTTATGCCAGAGATTTTGTCCGTGCTTTCACCCGCAGTCAACACCTGAGGCCCGATGTCAACAAGTGGCTCTCACGGTTGCAAGAATCCTTAGGACCCACCCGGGTGCTCAGCAGTCAGGTGTGGGGCTCTGATGTGAGTGTGCTGCTCCCATGAGTCCTCCCTGCCTGGCGTCTGTCTTCCCATCACCACCTGCCGCCATGAGGAGTCTCCTTTATTGTCATCAAAATCACAGTACTTGATTTTTTCTTTTTGTTATTGTCCCTCAGTTTGAGTCTTGAACTTTTAGTGGTAAAATATTTAGTTTTTGTTGTATTTGGTTTGTTTGCACATTAAGGTAGAATTTCTATTTGGTAGTTGAGTACCAGCTTATTAGTTAATTGAAAAAGTTAAAGGAAGAGTCAAAAAACAGAAACATGAACACTAGTCAACTTAAAATATATAAATGCTCACGAATTCTGTAATCTTGTGAGATAGGGTCCAGGTTGTTCCTTTGGGAATGGGTCTGCTGTTTAGAGTTCAGTGGCATCATTCTTGCTAAATCACACCCACAGTGCACCATCAACAAATTCCGGTTTTAGAATTTTTTTTTTTTTTTACGGCCAATTGCTTGTGGGGGTCAGGCATGGTGGCTCACTCCTGTAATCCAAGCACATTGGGAGGCAGTGGCTGGTGGATCACTGGAGGTCAGGAGTTTGAGACCAGCCCGGACAACAATGTGAAACCCCGTCTCTACTAAAAATACAAAAATTAGCAGGGTTTGGTGGTGCATGCCTGTAACCTCAACTACTCAGGAGGCTGAGGCATGAGAATTGCTTGAACCCAGGAGGCTGAGGTTGCAGTTAGCCGAGATTGTGCCACTGCACTCCAGTATGGGTGACAGAGCTAGACTCTGTCTCAAAAAAATAAAAAGTAAATAAATAAAATAAAAAAGATGCTTGTGGAGCGATCTGACTGTAGAGTCCTTCTGGATATTAATCCATATTTTTCTCTAACTCTTTAAGTGCTAGCTCAGTCACATGTAATTGAATAATAGTTTTTCTCTCAATTTCATTTTATCAAATCTTTCAACCTTGTTTTTACATAAGCAAATGTCTTTTTATGCATTCATATTTAATCACTTAGTTATTCAATATTTAAATTACTTCATTAAAATAGTAGTTCAACCATCAGGAATTAGAGTGAAATAGCTAATCTTAAAACCATCTGGTCTAAAAATGGGCAAAAGATTTGAATAGACATTTCTCAAAAGAAGACACACAGAGAGCATCATTGATCATCAGAGAAATGCAAATCAAAACTACACTAAGATATCATCTCACCCCAGTTAAAATGGCTTATATCCAAATGACAGTCAATAAAAAATGCTGGAAAGGAAGTGGAGAAAAGGCAACCCTAGTACACTGCTTGTGGGAATGTAAATTAGTATAACCACCATGGAGAACAGTGTGGAAGTTCCTCAAAAAACTAAAAATTGCACTACCATATGATCCAGCAATCCCACTGTTGGGTATCTATCCAAAAGAAAGGAAATCAGTGTATCGAAGAGATATCTGCACTCCCACGTTTGTTGTAGCACTGTTTACAATAGCTAAGATTTGGTAAAAGGTGAAAGATTTATACGATCTGAAGAGAAACCAGAGTATACAATAGCTAAGATTTGGAAGCAATCTAAGTGTCCATCAACAGATGAATGGATAAAGGAAATGTGGTACATATACACAGTGGAGTACTATGCAGCCATAAAAAAGAATGAGATCCAGCCATTCTTGGATGACTGGATGGATGTCAACAACATGGATGGAACTGGGGATCACTATGTTAAATTAAATAAGCCAGACACAGAAAGACAAACATTGTATATTCTCACTGATGTGTGGGATCTAAAAATCAAATCAACTGAACTCATGGACACAGAGAGTAGAAGAATGGTTACCAGAGGCTAACAGGGTAGTGAGGGGTTGGACGGGAGGTGGGATGATTAATGTATACCAAAAAAATAGAATAAGACTATTTGGTAGCACAGTAGGGTGATTATAGTCAATAATAACTTAATTGTGTATTTTAAAATAAAGAATGCAGCGAGGCACGAGGGTTCATGCCTGTAATCCCAGCACACTGGGAGGCCAAGGCAGGTGGATCGCCTGAGATCAGGAGTTCGAGACCAGCCTGGGCAACATGGAGAAACCCCATCTCGACAAAGAAACAAAAACAAAAACAAAATTTAGCTGGACATGGTGGTGCACACCTGTAGTCTCAGCTACTCGGAGGGCTGAGATGGGAGGATTGCTTGAACCCAGGAAGCAGAGATTGCAGTGAGCCAAGATCAGGCCATTGCACTCCAGCCTGGGCAACAGAGTGAGACCCTGTCTCAGACAAAAAAAAAAAAAAAAGTAATTGGATTCTTTGTAACTCAAGGGATAAATGCTTGAGGGGATGGATGCCCCATTCTCCATAATGTGTTTATTTCATATTGCATGCCGGTATCACAACATCTCGTGTACCCCATAAATATATATATACCTACTATGTAGCCACAAAAATATTTTAAATAATATAAAAAATAAAAGAAAACTGATTGGTGTAGCAGACATGTATACTAGCTATACTAGGGAGACGCCTCCAGCTCCGGGCTGCTATTGCACAGAGGTATGGAGAATTCTGGTCCATCCAGCAGTCAGTTAAATGAAGAACCATTGTGAGAGGGTCGAGTGTACTCTCCAGTTATACATGTCTGCCATATCGTCTATGTGCATGTGGTCTGCCCTGCAGATGAGGCTCCAGAGCCAGGTCTAGAGCTGTGTTTCCGTGCCCCAGTTAGTGGAACTGATCCAAACTCATTCCAGCTTTAATTCTCAGTTAAATTGGCAAGGCGTGGCTTGCCCGTGCAGCTGCATAATTAAGCTGACTAGGACTTCAGAGTATGTGACAATGTTGCTGACGTGTAGGTGCTGCACTTGATTGTGTGAACTCAAAATTATAGTCAGCGCAGCTCTCTGGCTGCTGTTCAGCTGCTGCTCTAGAAACAAGCCCTGCCTGTGTGATGTTCCAGAGACCCCAGAACAGGGATGCTTGAATACTTTTGGATGGTGATGACAGTAACTCAAGAGTCAAGATATTGATTTCTCTCACTAATGCTGTTGTTTCTTAAATACATTTTCATATTGCAAATGTTTCCATAATTCAAAAATCCAAATGGATTATTTAATTTAAAAGATACAGAGTCCATATTTTTATTCTTATTGATTTTAATCCATCTACATTGTTGGACCCAGTTTTTTGAAACACTACGGTTACTTTAATAGTAATAACCCATTCATTACTATTCAACTGTTAAATCACTTAAAAAACCAGGATGGCCAAAGGCTAACTATTAAGGAAGCATAACTAATGGATATTTCTTAAGCAACATTTTTATGATTTTTCTCCTTCCAACAATAAGTTACCCCATAGTTTCCTCATATCTTAATGGAATACAAAATCATTTGTCATGAACAGAAAGCTCTTAATAATAATATTATGGCTATTAAACCCCCTCCCACCATCAGGAAATGACCCAAGATTACATGATGTTTTAGCACTTTTGAATATTAAGCAGTTAAACTTGTGGAAATCATTCTTTTTCACAGTTGCATTTATGTTTTACAGCCTTACTTAAAATGCAAAATAAACTTTCATTGTACAAAATCAAAAAGGTTTGGAATTCCAGAAATCACAGGCCATGTATGTATGGACCTACTGAATATATATGGACCCATCTATGTAGAGTCTACTGCCAGCATTGTAGCTACAAACTGGAGCTTTGGGAAATTTCTTAATCCTTGCAAGTTCCCCATCTGTCAAGGGAGATATTAGGATGTATCTTGCAGTGCTTTTGTGAGAAAGAATTGAGATGCTATCACTAGCATGCCGGTACCCTGCACTCAATAAGGACTCGGTCACTGGGGGCCTCCCTTCTGTCCTTTTTGGCTACAAGATCCCAAGCCAAAGGACATCCACAACTATTGTTTGATCCTTTCTTCGATCAGTCTGCACTAGCCACCTTCCTCTCTGACATTTCCTCTTGAAGTCCCTTGTCCAGTGCCAAAGAACTGGTGTTGAATCTAAGGGAAAGGGTAAGAGACTGCTGTTATCTATCTCTAACAAACAAGTGAATTAACTTGTATTTGTTAATACTATTATTAGCGTACACTGATTATATTGGTTGATTAACCAAATATCATTTGCCTAAGAGCACAGACACATTACAATGTTTTATTTAACAAAATATTGGTTAGAGACCCTGGTGGTATTTGATGCTTATCCAAGAAAGGTGCCAGATCAAATGTATTATACAAAGGCAGCAAGCCTTCCAGCAGTGCGGATCAGTTGGGTCTCACACTCTTCTCTTGATCTCCATTCTCGCAGTGCCCGTGTGTCACCCATGTCTCCCCTGTACATCACGTTCTCTTATGAGGCAAAGTAGTGCAGGCTGCAGGGCACCAGTTCCGGAGACAGACTTCCTGGGTCTAAATCCCAGCTCTGCCACCTCACCTCTGTGAGTCTAGGCAGTCTCAGGTGTCTCAGTTTCCACATCTGTGAAATGGGGTCAGATTGGCTAGCACAGGTAGGCCCTTAGAAGAATTCATAGAATACACTATGAGCCGCTACTGTAGGCTGTTACTGACTCATCGACTTGACACCGATCATTAGGTGCTCCGGAGTTGAGGGTTTATCACTTTCCCTAAACTGCAGGTGGGAACTGTGTCTCACAATTCCTTATATCCCCCACGCACTGTAAACAATTATCTTTTTACCCTTAAAACTCATGAAGGATCTCATTAAACACATCCATTTTCATTGTTCATTAAATGCATATGCATTTTTATTAATAGACCAGAACATAATTCCCAAATAATCTTGACTATTTCCTCTTTCTACTGTCAACAGCCAGCATGCTCGTTCCTGTGCATGCTGGTGAAACAGACGTGGCCTGCCCTGCCTTTCTCCAATCTCTCTCCCGGAGCCCAGCCCAGCCCAGCCCAGCCCAGCCTGGTTTAATAGCAGGGGGAGTTGGCACCGTTCACAGCTGGTTAACACCCTACTGAGCAGGTCTGTTGATTTTGCATTATGATTACTGACCCTGCCAGTCCCTCTGCCCAGCCAATAGCCTGAGGGGAAAGTTTTCGTGTGTGAAAAGAAGAGCTGACCAAGTATAGCCAAACCATGCCAGACAGACGCCACGAGCTGTCCTCTGCAGGGCCGCCTCTGCCCGTGTCTGCCTTAAGCAACCAACCATGTGCCCTGGCACCATGCCCTCCAGTGAAGGAGAATGACACCCTGGACTGCTTTGCACGGTACCCCTGCCTGCCCCACCCTGAAGCTGCTGTCACCACACTTGGACATCACAGAAATCTCACTGCAGCTGCCACTTCCTATCCCTCAACTCCTGTCCAGAGACACATCACTAGTCTAGACATCTAAACCAGCCACCCGTTTTTGATTTTCTGGATGACAGCAAGCATACAGATTACTAACTCTGACAAAGACGGTGCAATGAGAGCTCTCTGGTACATTTGAGAATAAACAATACGGTAAGAAAATTTTGCCCATCTTATGCAATGCAGAGAATGGTAGGTATACCTATAATCATTAACTCCAGCTTCCTTTTTTTTTGTTTCTTTTTCCCCCCTAAAAGGTTTTGATTGCAGAAAGACTGAGAAACCTTCGCCATTCGTGTAAGAAAAATAGACTGCACAGGATCCCTTGATCAGGATGGTGGTAGAGGAAATGAACTTCCATCAGCACTGTAATGATCTCAGTATGTTTTGAGCACTTTCAGTGCTGGCGGTCTCATATTATCTCATTATATCTTACAACAATTCTGTAAGGGAGGTACTATTATAAGCTCCATCTGACCGATGAGAAAACTCGAATTTTGAGAGGCTAAGGATAGGACGGAACACTGGGAGCGGGTATCTGAATTCAGGTGAGACAGTCTGACCCAGGGTCATATTCTCAGGTGCAGTGTTGCATTTCTTCTTCTCCTTTTTTGGGGGGAGGGGGTGGGGATGGGGGATGGAGTCTCGCTCTGTCGCCCAGGCTGGAGTGCAGTGGTGCAATCTAGGCTCACTGCAACCTCCACCTCCCAGGTTCAAGCGATTCTCCAGTAGAGATGGGGTTTCACCATGTTGACCAGGATGGTCTTGAACTTTTGAACTCAGGTGATCTGCCCGCCTCGGCCTCACAAAGTGCTGTGATTACAGGCGTGAGCCACCGTACCCGGCCTGTATTTCATTATTGACGGGAGCTGCTGGCCACAAGGTACTGGGGGAGGAGGGGTACGTTTCTCTCCACCTCACCCTATCACTGTGGCCCTCATGATGGGACGTAAAATCCTAGTGATAAACATAACATAGTAGCTCATGAAATTAGCTGTATAATGCAGGAGTTGGCAGACAGCAGCTTGCAGGCCAAATCTGCCCTCTGCCTGTTTCCAGCTGGCCTATGAGCTAAGACTGGTTTTCATATTTGTTCATGGTTGAAACAAAATCAAGAGAGAAATAACATTTTGTAATGTAAAAATTATATAAACTCCAAATCTCAGTGTCCATAAATTAAGTTTGCATTTCATCACTACAAGTTTTGTGGATATTTATTTTCTCTCTCGTTATATAGGTATCTGCACAGTAGCCTTCATTTTGCCTCTTGGCTTGCAAAGCCTAAAATATTTACTACCTGGCTCTGTATGGGAAAAACTTGGTGATTCCTGGTGCAAATTATCTTCATTACATTTTTTCTGTGGCAATATAAAAATTGCATTAAAAAATTAAGATACAGGCCAGGCACAGTGGCTCATGCCTGTAATCTCAGCACTTTGGGAGGCCAAGGCGGGTAGATCACCTGAGGTCAGGAGTTCAAGACCAGCCTGGCCAACTGGGTGAAACTCTGTCTCTACTAAAAATACAAAAATTAGTTTGGCGTGGTGTTGAGTGCCTGTAATCCCAGCTACTTGGGTGGCTGAGGCAGGAGAATTGCTTGAACCTGGGAGGCGAAGGTTGCAGTAGGCAGAGATCACACCACTATACTCCAGCCTAGGCAACAGAGTGAGAGTCCGTCTCAAAAAAAAAAAAGTTAAGGTAGACACTTAAAGAAGAGATCAGCTGTGAGCTCCAGTGAGAGATGAGCTTCTACCTTGGAATGGCAGACAGGGACCTCTCTCTTCCTTCTGTCCTCCTCATGTGCCTCCCCTTCTCCCACTGTGCTTCTGTCCAAGGCTTGGGGGACACAAGGAATATAATTTGGGGACTGCAAGAACCCAGCAGATCCTCTAGTCTGACAGTTCTTCATGTTTTGAACTTCACAGGGCAGTAAAATAAATATGTCTTAAAAGGAAGACAAACAGAGGATTGTCTTAGTTATGTTTTTCAATATAAGGGCAATGGCCACCTCCAAACACAAACCAACACAATCTCCCAGCCCCCAACCCACAGCAGACCTCTCATCTACTGTCCTCATATTCCAGAGGAAAATTAAGATACCATCAAGCAAGTAAATGCCCACAGAATAAAAGACGTTCCCAGGCATGGCTCATGCCTGTAATCCCAGCACTTTGGGAGGCCAAGGTGGGTGGATCACTTGAGCTCAGGAGTTCAAGACCAGTCTGGCCAACATGGCGAAACCCCATCTCTACTAAAAATACAAAAGTTAGTCAGGCATGGTGGCCTGTGCCTGTAGTCCCGGCTACTTGGGAGGCTAAGGCAAAAAAATCGCTTGAACCTGGGAGGTGGAGGTTGAAGTGAGCTGAGATTACACCATTGCACTCCGGTCTGGGAGACAGGGCGAGATCTGTCTTAAACAAAACAAAACAAAACAAAAAACAAAAAATGTGATGTTCACTTAAAATGGGAACTTGATTTTTAAAAAAGCTCCAATTTTACTTGATAAAAAAAAATCTCTACCTGGTTCTTCTTTTCCTCACTTGCTTTGGGCTGGGGCAACCCTGCACTGGGAAGCACTAAATTAGCCACAACCACCTCCCCTGTCTCCTGTGGGTCATTCTTTGCTTTGTCACCTGCCGCTGCAGGGCCTTCTGTCTGAGAGGCAAAAGTAAGCTAATCTTATCGAGAGACATGATGCTGATGGTTAACTTTTAAAAATCCGCCTGGAAACTGTCACATTTTTCAGAAAACATTACCTCTTCAAACAAACAAACAAACAAGACAGAAAGTTGCCACCAGTGCCACAAGTGATGGAAAGTTCGCGGTGCAGGCTGGCAGGTGGAGACACACATTAGACCGAATGGGACTTCCTGGGTCATGTGTCTGGTTTGTTCAAAGATTTAAAAAAAAATCTTTGAAAATGTTATTTACAAAACCAAAGTTTAGGCCAGGTGGCTCGCACCTATTATCCTAGCATTTTGGGAGGCCAAGGCGGGAGGATTACTTGAGCCCATGAGTTGCAGATCAGCTGGGGCAACATAGTGGGATGCTGTCTCTACAAAAAAATTAGCCGGTCATGGTGGCGCAAGCCTGTAGTTCCAGCTATGCGGGACGCTGAGGTGGGAGGATCGCTTGAGCCCAGGAGGTTGAGGCCACAGTGAGCCATAATTGCGCCACAGCACTCCAGCCTGGGCGACAGAGTGAAACCCTGTCAAAAACAAAAACAAAAACAAAAACAAAAACAAAACAAAACTAGATTACTTTTCCTAAAAATAAAAATTAACAACAAAAAAGAAAATTCATTCAGAGCAATAAAAAAGACAGTTCATCTCAAAAATAGAAATTTAAAGTCCTATAATTTATTGCTTTCTCAAACTATAAACATTCATTTTTATTTTCCCCCTTTGAGATGGTGTTTCACTCTTGTTGCCCAGGCTAGAATGCAGTGGCGTGATCTCGGCTGACTACAACCTCCACCTCCCAGGTTCAAGCGATTCTCCTGCCTCAGCCTCCTGAGTAGCTGGGATTACAGGTACCTGCCACCACACCTAGCTACTTTTTTATATTTTTAGTAGCGACAGGGTTTCACCATGTGGGACAGGCTGGTCTTGAACTCCTGACCTTAGGTGATCCACCCACCCCGGCCTCCCAAAGTGCTGGGATTACAGGCATGAACCATCACGCCCAGCAGCATTCATTTTAAGTAATTTCTTTGTTTGTTTGTTTTTTCATTATGGAAAGCTACTAACTTAGTTTTTACTTCCTGGTAGAAAAAAATAAAGCCAGAATAAACATAGGAAAATTTTAAAGAACAATGGTTGAGACATTTGATGAAGAAAGCTTAGAGCTGCCAGTTATCTGCAGACACAGTGAAACCCCAGAGGTCACCTGTGCTTCCACTGGCTGATGGTGGGAGAGCTACACTCTCCATTGTTATAACTAATAGAATATTAAGATCGTAAAAGGCCTTAAAGTTCATGGGTCTCCATTACTCCAAGGTCAGTCCAGATCTTATTTGGAATCTGGAAGTTCTAATTTTCCCTTGGGCAGATGAGCTGACTGCTTTCGGGGCGATTGTGTGCAAACTTCAAAACACAGAGGCTCTGCTGCATGTTAACTTTTCTGCCCAGCAGTCTGGCCTGCTTGGAGTATCTGAGCCCACACCTAAGGGCTTTGTCTTGGAGGAGCTCACCATGGAGAAGAGTAACTCCTTAGGGCTGAATTCATTCCTGGCTTAGTTGCTCACTGTTATGCAAAGCATCTTCTCCCTATAAGTAGAGGACAATAGACACTATCTAATTAATACTTTGATTGGGGTTGGATATAAGTGAGATAAATCATGACTGTAACTCCCTGTAAAGGTTAAGGAGATAATCTGATACCGGAATTTGCTTTATTTGTTTATTTGAGACAGAGTCTCATTCTGTCACACAGGTTGGAGTGCAGTGGCATGATCTCGGCTCACTGGAACCTCCATCTTCCAGGTTCAAGAGATTCTCCTGCCACAGTTTCCCAAGTAGCTGGGATTACAACCACACCCAGCTAATTTTTATTTTGTAATTTTAGTAGAGTCGGGGGTCTCACCATGTTGGTCAGATTGGTCTTGAACTCCTGACTTCAGGTGATCTGATCCGCCTGCCTCGGCCTCCCAAAGTGCTGGGATTACAGGCACGAGCCACCATGCCCGGCCTGAATTTGCCTTCTAAAATATATGATGTAAATGTCTGGGATATTTTTGCCCCATTTGTTATGAGTAACATACTTCCTTGATAGTATCAGCTCATATCAAATTGTGATTAAGAAAACTATCTCTGTATAGTTTCATGATATTCCAACAGAACCTTAGGACAGTGGTTCTCAACTTTTCGTGTATTTGAATTGTTTGAAGTCTTTAGTGACCTTACTTTCTCCCTCGAGATCCTGTCCTCAGTGAGCAGGTCTGAGACCTGGAATCGGTGCTTAAAACAAGCAGCCTGGGGGGCTCAGTTTCAGGGGTTCCCCAGACCACACTCTAACTTCCTTAGCGTATCAAGCATTAAAAAGAAACTAAGATTCATCCCCAAAACTTTTATACCAATCTCTTTGATATTTATGAAATAAAACAGCAGTTATTTGTAAAAATATAGGATAGTTGAGATTAATGATCAATTCTGAAAACATTCCCCAAATGAGATGATGTCACTTGGTTGATTAAAAGTATTTAGACCTGGCCATCAGTGCTGAGTTTGAACTCCTGAGCACAGTGTAGGAGGCTGTCTGTAGACCCTCTGGACAAAGCCTGCAGGTGGGTGTTGACCTGAGAACAGGCCAAGAAATGTATAACTTGCACCGCGTATAAAATGAACATGAATCATGCAGAACAGAAACAGTGCCAGAAAAGGAAAATGTGCAAGGAAGCTTGAAAGATAGCAAGCTCAGGGGCAGGGGGCTGAAGGACTGCAGGAGCAAGATTGAGCACTGTGTGTCAAGGGTGCTTAAGGAGCCTTTTGTTGTTGTTATTATGATTATTTGAGACAGTGTCTCCCTATGTTGCCCAGGCTGGTCTCAAACTCCTGGGCTCAAACAATCCTCCCACCTCAGCCTCCTAAGTAGGTGGGACCAGAAGCTACTTAGGTGCACCATTTCACCTTTAAAAGGCTTAAGGAGCCTTTTAAAGACAAGGATGCTGAGTTAAATGATCTACTGTGCTCAGTAGATCTCACCCTCAAAGCCATTTTCTCTCCATCGCTTTTTTTTTTTCCTAATGTCCAACTTCAAATTTATATTCAAATCTAAAAGTGGTATCATCTATTCATTCATTCAAAAAACATTTATTATGTTCTGTGCACCAGGCACTATTCTAGATACAGGGGACACAGTAGCTTATGTTCTAACAGGGGGAAGAAAACAATAGATAACATAAATATATGACATATATATAATACACACATGTTAACTAATTATAATTGCCAAGAAAAAATAATGCAGGAAAGGAAGAAATGAAATGTCAGGGGTGGGTTGTAAACGTTTACATAATGTGGTCACGAAAGAGCCCACCTGAGAAGGTGACTTTTGGAATCAAGACTTGAGGGAAGGAGGGGAGGCAGCGACTGGGCTGCATAGACGCCATGGGATTTAAGCAGATTTGTGTTTTTTCCAGATGGATTTGATCAAGCAAGAGAGCTGAGGAAAAGGTCGTCAATGAGGGAAGACAGGAGACTCCAGGAGCACAGACAGTGACAAAGCAATAGATAAAGGAATTGTGGGTACCAGTGAGGTGGCAGGATTATGGGATTTGGAGTCCTAGGGACAAAGATGGAAGGACTGGAGGGTGCTTGGAGAGGAACTGTGATTGGTAATGTCAAGATCAAGAGTATTGTCTTGCAGGGAAACCAGTGACAGAGGTCAGGAAGAAGATGAGACCACTGCAATGGTAATTTCATGATATGTACAGGTGTTGATAATTCCTTTGTGCTGGACAAGGTAGAAGAAGAGTGATGACTTTGAAATGTGCTTAAGAAAAAATTCCAGCAATAACATCTGTCTACAACTCATTGGACAAAAGCATCCAGTTCCTCAGAGCATCTGATATCTTTTCTGATAACATGAAGATAAAATCATTATTCATTCTGAGTTATAGGAGTCTCCACGGACACATAAACGGTTTAAACTATTCTCCATATATATGGAAAAGTATCAAGAATAATGTAACAAATACCCCTGCAGCTACCACCCAGCTCAGAAATAGCACATTATCAATGTAGTTGAAATTTCCTGTGTCATCTCTGAATCTTCAATACAGTTTGTCATATAAAACTGCCTGATGGCCAGGCGTAGTGGCTTATGCCTGTAATCCCAGCACTTTGAGAGGCTGAGGTAGGGATCACTTGAGGCCAGGAATTTGAGTCCAGCCTGTGCAACATAGTGAGACCCTATCTCTACAAAAAAAATAAAATAGCCATGCATGGTGGTGAGTGCCTGTAGTTCCAGCTACTCCAGAGGCTGAGGTGGGAGGATTGCTGAAGCCCAGGAGTTGGAGGACGCAGTTGGCTCCACCACTGCCCTCCAACCTGGGCAATGGAGCAAGACTCTGTCTCTGGTTGGGCACAGTGGCTCATGCCTGTAATCCCAGCACTTTGGGAGGCTGAGGAGGGTGGATCACTTGAGGTCAGTAGTTTGAGACCAGCCTGGCCAACATGGAGAAACCTGGTCTCTAATAAAATTACAAAAATTAGCCGGGCGTGGTGGCGGGCACCTGTAATCCCAGCTACTTGGGAGGTTGAGGCAGGAGAATCATGTGAACCTGGGAGGCAGAGGCTGAAGTGAGCCGAGATCGTGCCACTGCACTCCAGCCTGGGTGACAGAGCGAGTCTCCATCTCAAAAAACAAAGACTGTCTCTGAAACAAACACACAAACACATGCGCGCGCGCGCGCGCGCACACACACACACACACACACACAAAACTGCCTTATTAAACAAGAAGCTCTGGCCCATTAATGGAAGAATTGTTGTGGAAATTGAGATGTGGGTAAGATTCAATCTTCAGCAAGCACAGAAAATCAGAAGGAGAAGCTACCAAGAAAATGCAGGCCCCAGGGAAGGTGAAGAAAACTTGGGGCAGAATTTGGACTTCCTACAGATCCAGATGGTATTCAAGGAATTTCATGTAGTTTTAAACCTCAAAGGACAGGATACCTCTGGACAGCAGTGGGGTTACAATTGCAAACAGAAGATGCTCAATACATACTGACTATGTGAAAAAGTAAATCACAGAGTACTAAATACATAACATAGGTCATAGGTGTAAATTATTTAACTATATAAAATATATAACTGTGGTAAAAACAAGAAAAGAAGATTAAAAATTAAACCGGGAAAATGTCAAGGATACAAGAGTGCTTCACAGCACTAAAAACAGACTACGGGGAGATCAGCATGTAAATATAGTGACAGCTGGAGTGAGACGTCATACAAAAATAAATAAGAAAATGTAAGCTACATCTCTGGGAAAACAAATGTTTGGATATTTTAGACATTTTGATGATTGACTGAGTTTTTCTTCTCATCGAGATGACTAATACCAAGTAAATAAAATCTTAGAAGCAGATAGACAAGAAAGCCAAGGGGGAATTAACAAAAGTCCTTAGGATTGGCTCTGCAAAAATAACCTACCCCGCTGGCACAGTGTGTAGTGTTGTAAGTGGGAAGAGCTCTAAGAGAAGGGTGAGTGCAGGAGCCAGGTAGCAGAGCAACTGGAAAAGGCAGAGATGGGATAGAAATAATGGGACTAAGCGGCCCAGCACGGTGGTTCATACCTGTAATCCCAGCACTTTGGGAGGCCGAGGCTGGCAGATCACCTGAGTTCGGAAGTTCAAGACCAGCCTGACCAACATGAAAAAACCTCCGTCTCTACTTAAAAAAAAAAAAAAAAATTGGCCGGGCGTGGTAGTACATGCCTGTAATCCCAGCTACTTGGGAGGCCGAGGCAGGAGAATTGCTTGAACCTGGGAGGTGGGGTTGCAGTGAGCTGTGATTGTGCCATTGCACTCCAGCCTGGGGGACAGAGCGAGACTCTGTCTAAAAAAAAAAAAAAAGAAATAATGGGACTGAGGATAGAGCCTTCATGTTAGGCTATTTTATTGTAGATTGGAAGATGACAAATTCCACACAATGGCAACATCTGTTTTGTAGAAATACAAAAGGATATGAAAAAAGAATTTTTATTTATTCTGCTTTTTAGAACCAAAATACAGACAAATATAAAATGATTTAGAATGCAAAGCAATTGAAATTCGGGTCACAAGATTTCTAAACCTTAAGCATCAGATACCTTTTATATGTCTCCAAGATAATTCTATTTCCACCTTTCCTAATACGTGCTTTACTTTTCTTTTAATATTAAAAATATTTTTTTCTTGTTGCTAAAGTAGAGTTTGATTGTTCAAGTTGGATCAACAGAGCAGGCATCGTGATAGCTTGCTTCACTGTTAGTTTTGGAAGGAAGTCTACAGAAACAACAACAAAGTGCATTTAAATTAGTTTTCCTAAGACAGAGATGGAATCATTATCATATCGTAATAAAAAATGCAGTATTTTCACACAACACTTTTTCTTTTCCTTTTTTTTTTTTTTTTTTTTTTTTGAGATGGAGTCTCACTCTGTCGCCCAGGCTGGAGTGCAGTGGCACAATCTCGGCTCACTGCAAGCTCTGCCTCCCGGGTTCACAACATTCTCCTGCCTCAGTCTCCCGAGTAGCTGGGACCACAGGCGCCCGCCACCATGTCTGGCTGATTTTTTGTATTTTTAGTAGAGACGGGGTTTCACCATGTTAGCCAGGATAGTCTCCATCTCCTGACGTCGTGATCCGCCCGCCTCGGCCTCCCAACGTGCTGGGATGACAGGCGTGAGCCACCGCGACCAACCCGCACAACATTTTTTCAAATGAGCAGTTGCATTTGGAAAATCTTAAAAAGGGGTTTAGCTATTAAGGCAAATTAAAAATAACTATATCTATAACTATAGTTATATATATAGAGTTAGTTATATATATGGTTATTTTATATATAGTTATATATAGTGTTATATATGTGTGTATATATACACATATATGTGTGTATATATGTGTGTGTGTATATATGTGTGTATACATATATATAGATGCAGACTTTAAAATGGTGCAGCTGTCCTTCAACAAGACTTTGGCAGCCAGTGTCTATGAGACCCACAGTGTTGTGAACTGTGCTATCATCATTATATGATGTTAATATGCAGGCATATTCCAGTATATCAAGGTATATTAACTCATGGAGTTTGAATGTATATTTTAATGGATGAATATGACTCTTAAAGCAATGCTGAGAGTATCTTCTGCCCTTGAGCCAGCACTGCCTTGTTTGCAGAAGCATTTTGTACAACAGAACAAGCAAAACCACTAATGTCCAGAATAATGTTTGACTGTAAGGCCTCCAAATTTCATTACTTTTTCTCCAAAGAAAAATATTTAGACCCCATCACAGGTGATGGTAACCAATAATTCTGTATGAGCACATTTTTCTTGAACAGTTATCATTACTATTGAATTCAGTTGCTGAAACCACACATTTTACTTCCAAATCTTCACATGATAAATAAACTGCTAGATGGCATATTGATAATTTTGCAATTTACAGCTTCCCTGGAGAAAGGGAGAGAGATTTTAACAACCTCACTATCCTACAGTGATGGTACATCATACATTATTTTGTTCTATTCAATATCAGCTTTTTCTACAGCCCAAATCTATAAACTGTGGCTATTGGTACAAACACTCAAATAAAACAGGACTACAGTCAGGATAACATTGTGCTAAAATACGTCTTTGTTAACAAGCACATACTGCTCTTGGTGAAGAATGCACTTACAAATTGCTTGCTTACAAAAGGAGCAAGGTGATACAAGTCCGTGTAGATAGGTAAGGTCGCTGATATGGTTTGGCTGTGTCCCCACCCAAATCTCATCTTGAATTGTAGCTCCCATAATTCCCACATGTTGTGGGAGGGAGTCAGTGGGAGATAATTGAATCATGAGGCAGTTTCTCCCATACTGTTCTCATGGTAGTCAATAAGTCTCACGTGATCTGATGGTTTTGTAAGGGGAAACCCCTTTCGGATGGTCCTCATTCTCTCTTGTCTGCCACCATGTAAGACATGCCTTTCACTATCTGCCATGATTGTGAGGCCTCCCCAGCCATGTGGAACTGTGAGTCCCTAAAACTTCTTTTTCTTTATAAATTACCCAGTCTTGGGTGTATCTTTATCAGCAGTGTGAGAACAGATGAATACAGTCACTAAATCATATACGATTATTAAACAGGATACCATTTGGACACAGGATTTGGGGAAACATGAGAGTCAATAGAAGTACAATTTCTAGATAACTGAAGTTTACCATTAAAACCCAAACTCTGACCATCTGTGATTGTATTACAGGCTCCCCTGCCTTGTAAACAGACTGAAAGTGACATAATCCTCCTTTCCTGAACAATATTGCTGTCACTGTGAACTCTTTGGCGCCCTGATGGATTCCTGGTACATAACTGATACATAAGAAATATTTGTTGAGTGATGCTATTGCATACATAGAGATAATTATTTGCATTTATATCATTTAATTGCTGGATGGTATATGGTTTTGATTGTTAAGTATGCTTTTTTGTGGAGGAAGATTCTTTTTGTGGTATTAGGCTTTCTGCCTTTCTTTCTTTCTACTGCTGTTTCCTTACCTATAGCTCTCTGATACCTCTTCTCTATTTCTAATTGTTTAATCTATGCTGCTAATTAAGAAATCAGTAACTAACGCTTGATTGAATTACTTACAAATTTAGAGTAAAGAGATGTGGTAAGGTCTGAGGGCCTCAGCTACAAACCAAGTGCAGAATCTTTGTCGTATTGTCCTGGTTTTTGTTTATCGTCTAGATGACTGAAATTGATAGGCAAGGGTGGTGTTTATACACCCAGTCAGTACATTTTACAATAAAATATATACAGTCATATTTTAAACATCCTCTGATTTTAAAAATTTAATTGTGGTAGAATGCAACTTGCCAAATTTACCTTCTTAACCATTTTTTTAGTGTGCAAGTCATTGGTGTTAAGTACATTCACACTGGTGCATAATTAATCTCCAGAATTCTTTTTATCTTGGAAAACTGAAACTTGATACCTGTTAAGCAACAATCTCTCATTCTCTCCTCCCTCCAGTCCCTGACAAACACGACTCTGTATTCTGTCTCTATGAATTTGACTACTGTAGGTACTAAATACAAATGGAATCATGCAGAATTTGTCTTTTTGTGACTTGCTTCTTTCACTTAGCACAAGGACCTCAAGGTTCATCTATGTTGTAGCATGTAAACACCCTCTTATTTGTTTTATCATAAGGAAAATTTTTAATATCAACAGAGTAGTACAAACATCTATTAATGAAAGCTCAGGTTATAATACCCTGCCTGCACCTTTGATGCTAGGGAAAACTGAGGGAGGATAAATCTGCACATAAAACAAGCACATAGGCCTGGAGCAGTGGCTCACACCTGTAATCCCAACACTTTGGGAGGCCGAGGCAGGTAGATCACCTGAGGTCAGGAGTTCGAGACCAGCCTGGCCAACATGGTGAAACCCTGCCTCTACTAAAAATACAAAAATTAGTTTGGCATGGTGGTGGGCACCTGTAATCCCAGCTACTTGGGAGGCTGAGGCAAGAGAATTGCTTGAACCCAGGAGGTGGAGGTTGCAGTGAGCCAAGATCATGCTACCAAACTCCAGCCTGGGCAACAGAGCAAGACTCCATCTCAAACAAAACAAAACAAAACCAAGCACATATGGAGGTGGTTATACACATTGTGCCATATCAATACAGTGGAATATTATGGCAACTCATAAAAACATGAGGCAAATTTATATGATCACATTTTTGTAAGAAACATATATATATGCATAGAAATTCTGGAAGTAAATGCATAGAATGATTAAAAATGGTTACTCTGGGGATTATGGTGCTTTTCCTATTTGACTTTATACTTTATTGAATTGCTTAAAAATTTTGGTTGTACATTATTCCATGAGGGTAAAACAATAATGACTTTTCATTAAAAAAAAAAAAAAGAAATGATGAGACTGGTAGGCTCTTGACCTGTCCACAAAAATGAAAAATAAAAATGCATTACTAGAAAAGTCTATGTTTTAGATTTAGTTGATGTTAATTTCTCATTTTAATCCCACATTCTAAGCCAAATAAACAAACCAAAAAATATCCAATATATGTTTCAGACATTCAAGAATGAGTCAGTCTGAAGACAAATATTTTCAGAAACACTTTTCATTTTTGTGGAGTTGGTAAGTAGCGCCCTTTGCAGCCCTTAGGTAATAATGTGATAAGAAAGTTCTTAAACCAGACACCCAGACTGTCAAGGCCTAGGAGTTTATGAGAAGGCTCTTCAAAATATGGGACACAAAATAAATGACAAGGAGGCTAACAATATCCAGCTGACCGTATTTCAAAGGACTGGGTAGCCATTCTCACGTTCTCCACACACAAATCTTTGAAATTGTTTTCATTTGACACAGCTAGTGCCTATAATTCACAATGGACAGGTATTTGAAGAATGGAAAGCCAGTAATATGTCCAGAGATAGCAATAGGACCTGTGAAGTGTTTTAATAGGCTCTGGCTTGATGAATAAAAACATGTAAAAAGATACATCTGTAGGGAACACTCTGTAGTCATTTGGATTTAAAGCAAAAAATAGACAAAAGGTTATGATGCTAAGCTGTTAGGAAAATGCAACTTCATTTGTGATGTTTAAGATACAAACAACACACCTAAATCAGAGAATATACAAATGATAAAATTCACATCAAAGAAGGCTTCTCTGTATAGAACACTGGAAAAGTTAATGGTGTGTCTGATATACTCACAGTTATAATATACTTGGGTTTGAAGGCTCTCTAAGAATAACTCCACAATGACTTTTAATCTTTAAATAGAGAAAAAGTATAATATATATTAATAACCCTGTTTCCTCAGAATTTATATTTAGACTCTACACAGACATTGTATTTTATCAAATTACTGAGAATTTTCGTATCAATGATCATTCTTAATTTTGTGATTTAGTACCAAGGAGTTCCTGAGGCATAATAGACTTTTCAATATGTGGAGGATAAAATGAAGTGGACTCCAGTTTACTTAAGCTATCTTCAGAACCAATCCTCAAATGCATACCATGTAGCATTAGTTCGTTTCTGGGAACACAATTTCACCTCTGCTTTTTCCTAATACGCGTTGTAATATTTGATCCGTAATTTTATTTATATGTATGGGTTTTTTTTTTTTTTGAGACAGAGTTTTGCTCTGTCGCCCAGGCTGGTGTGCAGTGGTGTGATCTCTGCTCACTGCAAGCTCCACCTTCTGGGTTCACACCATTCTCCTGCCTCAGCCTCCCAAGTAGCTGGGATTACAGGCGCTTGCCACCATGCCTGGCTAATTTTTCATATTTTTAGTAGAGACGGGATTTCACCATGTTGACCAAGCTAGTCTTGATCTCCTGACCTCATGATCTGCCCACCTAGGCCTCCCAAAGTGCTGGGATTACAGGCGTGAGCCACTGTGCCTGGCCATTTATATGTATGTTTTTAATCATCAAAGAAGCAGAAACAAGAATATATACCTCTTACGTATGGTTTAGAGCCTGGGTTGAAAACTACAGCCTACAGGGAAATCTAGTCCACTCCCCCCATTTTTGCAGGACCCTTGAGCTAATAATGGCTTTACATTTTTAGATATAAAAGGAATATTAGTCTTTCCAGGGGAACAGTTGCTGGAAGAATTGAGGACCTTGCCTCTTAGCCCACAAAACCTAAGATATTTACTCTTTTACTCTCCAAAGAAAGTCATCCAGCACCTAGTATAGAATAGAAAAAATTGGAACAGAGAGCAAAGAAACTTGAGTTTTTCAGACTGTGTGACTTTGGGCTGGTTAAGTACCCTCTCTGAATCTCCACACTCTTACACATGTGGTCTCTTTTCATTTAATTCCAGTTTGTTTCAGCCTACGCTTCAGCTATTTAAGGCATCTTAAGAAACTTAATTTTCACTGTACCTTAAAATAGCACTGTGACCTTGATTTGCTTTGGAGGAAGCCAAGTTGGGTCAGGATGAAAGGAAGTAGTTATTATGTTTACAAGGTTTTAAATGTCAAACCAAAAAGTTTGACCAAAACAGGTTTGTTTATGAACGGCAAAGGCTATTCTTACTGAGTCCAGAGCCATGTTTAGTGCAAGGGTCTTTAGTCTGACTTTAAGCAGGTTTATAGTCTCCAATTAGTCAAGAAGGCAATGTTGTGTCTTGACTTTGAAACCTCTCAACTGCTTTCATTAAATCATGGCTGTTCACCCTACATAGTGGCCTCAGAGTGAGAGCTAAGGATGTTCTTTTTGCTGTAAGACAAGAGCAATAACGTGCACTGGGGATGTTCAAGAGTCATAAAAAAATGTAAAGCACCATTCTAAAATGTCTATGGAAGTGCAATGGGAGGGGTCCAGGAGGAAGCTTGCCCTTCTAGATTCCAACACTTACAGTAAAAAATTACAGTAATTAAGATACTGCGGTGTTGGTGTACAGATGGACAAATGTACCAATGGAACAGCATAAAGAACCCAGAAATGGGTCTTCCATATATAGAAACCTCATATATGGCAGACCTGGCACTACAGATTTCCTGGGGAAAGGACAGATAAAGAGGCTGAGTGCATTGGTCATTCATACAGAAAACAATGCAAAGTTTCTCTAGCTCATAAAAGTTCAATGTCAAATGGACTAAGGACTCAAATGGAAAAAGGCAAAATTTTAAAAGCTTTAGGGAGAAGCTTCAGAGGGTCTTTATGATCCTTGGGGTAGGAAAAGATATCATTAAAAACATGCAAAAACATAAACTATAAAAGAAAAGATGGATAAAGTCTACTACGTTAAAATTTAAGAATTTGTTTCTCAAAAGATATCATAAGTCGCAAACTGTGATATATTTGCAACATCTATAACCAACAAAGAATTAGTGCCCAAGAATCAATAAGAAAAAGACAAAAAACCAGAAAAGATACGTGCAGTCATTTTTCAGAAGATGATACACAATCTATAAACATATAAACACATGTTCAGTGTCACGAGTCATCAGAAAAACTGCACATTTAATCCAAACTCAGGTATGCCTTCACACACATCATTTTGGCAAAAGCTAAAAGTGGGTTCCAGACTGGCAAAAATCAAGTCTGGCTGGGCACGGTGGCTCATGCCTGTAATCCTAGCCCTTTGGGAGGCCAAGGCAGGCAGATCACCTGAGGTCAGGAGTTCAGGACCAGTCTGGTCAACGTGGTGAAACCCCGTGTCTACTAAAAATACAAAAATTAACTGGGCGTGGTGGTGCACCCTTGTAGTCCCAGCAACTTGGGAGGCTGAGGCAGGAGAATTGCTTGAACCTGGGAGGTGGAGGTTGCAGTGAGCCAAGACTGCACCACTGCACTCCAGCCTGGGCAACAGAGCAAGACTCTGTCTCAATAAATACATAAATAAAATAAAAAATCAAGTCTGACAGCACCAAATGTTGGTGAAGGCAAGGAGATACCAGAACGCCTACGTCCTCCAGGTAAGATTGTAAATCGATTTCCAGCATGAATGTAGGACTTCCTAATAAAGATAAACGCATATGCATCCCAACCCCACAGCAATTCCACCCTGGTGTATTTCCTGGAGAAACCCTGACATACTTGCACAAGGACAAATGTGCAAACGTGTTCACAGTGGCTTTGTGATAGTCAAAACTGAGAAACCCCATACATGCTCCAATGGTAGAATGGAAAAACAAATTTTGTTACATTCATAGGATGGGATGTTATACAGCAGTGAAAATGAATACACTACAGCTTTATGGGGCCGGGTGCAGTGGCACAGACCTGTAATCCCTGCACTTTGGGAGGTCAAGACGGGCGGATCATGAGGTCAAGAGATCGAGACCATCTTAGCCAACATGGTGAAACCCAGTCTCTACTAAAAATACAAAAATTAGCAGGGCATGGTGGCATGTGCCTGTAGTCCCAGCTACTCAAGAGGCTGAGGTAGGAGAATCGCTTGAACCCGGAAGGCAGAGGCTGCAGTGAGCCGAGATCGCACCATTGTACTCCAGCCTGGCGACAGAGTGAGACTCTGTCTCAAACAAAAATGAAAACAAAAACAAAAACCTACAGCTTTATAACTAACATAGAAGATGAAAACAAACACACGTACACTGAAAAAGTAAGCCACAACAAACGCGTGCAGTATGATTCCATTTATATAGAGTTCCCCCCGCAATAGGTGAAACTAATATATGTATATATATTTTTGTTTGTTTGGGAATAAGTATTTATAGGGAGACACTACAAAGAAAAGTAAGAAAATAGGTCACATAAAATTCTGGATTGTATTTGATGGTGGGGGCGCTGTGAGAAGGGAATGCAGTTGTGGAGATTACACTGGAGTTTTACTGCTTCTCTATCTTAATGCATATTTGTACATCTGCATGCATGTGTGCATGTGTACATGTGTACTTGGGTGTTTATTTTGGTTTTTTTTTTTTTTTTCTGAGACGGAGTCTCGCTCTGTCGCCCAGGCTGGGGTGCAGTGGTTTGATCTCGGCTCTCTGCAACCTCTGCCTCCCGGGTTCAAATGATTCTCTTGTCTCAGCCTCCTGAATAGCTGGGACTACAGGCACATGCCACCACACTGGCTAATTTTTTATTTTTAGTAGAGATGGGGTTTCACCACATTGGCCAGGCTGGTCTTGAACTCCTGACCTCAGGTGATCTGCCTGCCTCAGCCTCCCAAAGTGCTGGGATTACAGGTGTGAGCCACCACACCCAGCCTATTTTGTATTCTCTACACTGTGCACAGATAGTATGTACATCATTTCATATGGATGTTGCACTTAATAATGTAGGATAGCTTTGCAATGCTTGTTAAAGAGACCTACAAAGATACTTTGGAGCCTTTGTCCTGTTTCTGCAACAGTATTTAACATCAGTTAAGGTTTGGTTCAGCAATGTCCCAAAGGTGGTTAGACTCATAAGTAACACAGATAGCTTTTACTACGTGCCTGGCACTGTATCAAGCACTTTACTTACAGGAACTCATTGATCTTTACAGTCTTATAAGTGTGTTGTATTATTATTCCCAATTTACAGACAAGAAAGCTAAGCAAAACAAACAAACAAACAGAAAAACTTAATAACTTGCCTAACATCTCAATCACCCAGTTCACTTCATCATGCATTTGAGAGTTGGTCAGAACATATCCATATAGAAACAACAAACTGAACAGGACAGAGTAAAGGTCCCATCTTTTTTGTTTGTCTGTTTCTGAGATGGAGTTTTGCTCTTATTGCCCAGGCTGGAGTGCAATGGCGTGATCTGGGCTCACTGCAACCTCTGCCTCCCAGGTGCAAGTGATTCTCCTGCATCAACCTCCAGAGTTGCTGGGATTACAGGCACCTACCACCACACACGGCTAATTTTTTGTATTTTTAGTAGAGATGGGGTTTCACCATATTGGCCAGGCTGGTCTCGAACTCCTGATTTCAGGTGATCTACTCACCTCAGCCTCCCAAAGTGCTGAGACTACAGGTGTGAGTCACCGCGCCTGGCCTGGGTCCCATCTTTTAACATTCTAACATGGAGGAGGTGGAGTTCCCAGAAGACTGGGACACAGAGGCTTCACAGGAGAGATGGGGCTAGAACTGCGTTACAGAGACAGCAGGATTCAAAACAAGGGATCCGTTGGGGAAGATATACCAGGCAGGGGGGATGACAAGCAAAGTCCAGAAGTAAAAGGTTCAGGCCTGCTGAGGACCTAAGGCCACTGGGCCAGTCTGGCTGGAGTGAAGGGAGCAAGAACGAACATTCTAGATGGTCCACTGGAAAAGCAGATGCATCTGAATTGGACCATCTAGAGCCAGCTGGACGCAACATAGGTCACACACTCTTAGGGAATCCCCAAGATTATCCTGGCATGACCTTCCAAGTACCCCTGTTTTAACAGGGACTAGCATTGTGCTGGTGACGTATGACCATGCTTGGGCAGAGCCACTTTTTCTCAAGTCATGTTTTGTGTCATTCAAAAACATCTGGCTTAGGCAAAAAAATGAGGTTCCAAAAGTTTGCTTGTAATGCTTCCCTTTCCTTCTGCTTTCTCTTGGAATTCCTCAACTGGTATTCTCTTTCCTTCTTCCTTCCTTCTCTTACCATTTAAGATAAAAATTCCATGAAAACGTTAGGAAATTTTTAATATATTTGAAATATTTGCACACAGCATTAAGTTCTTTTGTTTCTCTCCCTCCTCCACTTTTTGTTTTTTGCTCCTCTTTCTAGAACTTTGTACTTACCTCCTTCTATATATGTGCGTGTGTGTGTGTGTGTGTGTGTGTATGTGTGTGTCTGTGTGTGTAACCGCCCAATGGGTTCACCTTGCTCGCTGCCTGGAGAGAACTGATTTATCCAGACAGGGGAATTTCAATGGAGAAAGAGTAATTCACTCAGAGCCAGCTGTGCGGGAGACGGGAGATTTATTATTACTCAACTCAGTCTCCCCAAGCATGTTGGGATCAGAATTTTTAAAGATAGTTTGGCAGGTAGGGGCTTGGGAAGTGGGGAGAGCTGACTGGTCAGGTTGGAGATGGAATTGTGGGGGGCTGGAGTTAGGTTTTCTTAATGTCTTCTGTTCGTGAGTACATTAGCACAACTGGGTTGGGCCAGATTACAGGTCTAGGTGATGTTAGCTGATCCACTGAGTCCAGGGTCTGCAAAATATCTCAAGCACTGATCTCAGGTTTTACAATAATGATGTTACCCCCAGGAGCAATTTGGGGAGGTTCGGACTCTTGGAGCCAGAGGCTGCATGACCCTGAAACTGTAATTTCTAATCTTGTAGCTAATTTGTTAATCCTGCAAAGGCAGACTGGTCCCCAGGCAAGAAGGGGTCTTTTTGGGAAAGGGCTGTTGTCAATTTCATTTCAGAGTCAAACCATGAACTAAATTCCTTCCCAAAGTTATTTCGGCCTATGCCCAGGAATGAACAAGGACAGCTTAAGGGTTAGAAGAAAAATAGAGTTGGTTAGGTTTGATTTCTTTCACTGTCATAATTTCCTCAGTTATAATTTTGCAAAGGCGGTTTCACGTGTGTGTGCGAGAGGGGGAGAGACACAGAGAGAGAGAGAAACCAATACTCCAATTTTTCTAAGAAGATAATGCATTACTATTTTTTAATATTTTTTCTTCTGTTTTCTTCATTTCTCCCTATTCCCCACTTACTACTTTGCCCCTTCAATTATAGCCCTTTACCTCGCCTTCACCAGACACTCCCTAGGTTTATCCAACTATGGGCTTAGAAGCTCCAGAGCAGAAATCTCCCCCACCAGGGGATTGCTTTGAGAGATAACACTCAATTTACAACCCAAAGTATGCCTGCTGTGAAACTCTGTCTCACGTGGAGAGTTTTTGGCCACATTTGCAACCTGTTTCTGCCCATGAAGACAACAGCTCCAATGCCCGTAGATAAGGCACCAAAGTGTATGTGAACCCCTAACTAGTCACTTCTGCCCCTGCAAACCCCCCTGCCCTTTAAAAGCACCTGCTTTCTGCTCCAAAAGCAAAGCAGTACCCTTAAGGCGGGAAGCCTGTACTGTACTCCTTCCCGTAAGCTAGGTTTGGAAGAAAAAGTAACTTTAATTATATCAGACCACACTCTTGTTAACTGGACTCTGCAAGCAGTGGGCCACTGAACTTGTGTTTTGGCTACGAGAGACAGGAGGGAGAATGTAGGGAAATAAACAAGAAGTGAAGAAGAGAGAAGTATTTGGAAGATATATTTATTTTTATGTTATACTAAAATGCATTTTTTTAGTGTGTGTTTTATTTTTAGTTTGGTGATGAGGTATTCCATTTCTGTGGGGTTATTATCTTTCTTGGTTGTTTTCCTAGAACTCTTTTTCTTTTCTTTTTTTTTTTTTTTCTGAGATGGAGTCTTGCTCAGTCGCCCAGGCTGGAGTACAGTGGTGCGATCTCGGCTCACTGCAAGCTCCGCCTCCCAGGTTCACCCTATTCTCCTGCCTCAGCCTCCTGAGTAGCTGGGACTACAGGTGCCCACCACCACGCCCAGCTAATTTTTTTGTATTTTTAGTGGAGACGGGGTTTCACCGTGTTAGCCAGGATGGTCTCGATCTCCTGACCTCGTGATCCACCCGCCTCAGCCTCCCAAAGTGCTGGGATCTAGAACTCTTTTTCTAAGGCACCAAGAAGTTCTCTTAGTTTAGAAACCTGGAATGAAAGGCAAGAGATGATGAGTGGAAAGGGTTAGGGGTACCTTTTCTGAGCTCTGGCTTGGAGGGTAGGATAGGGCCCCCTCCCCTGCCCCGCCCCATTCACAGGCCTACTCTTCCTGGCCCAGGACTCAGGATTTCCTCTGGAGTATGTATCAGAGCCCTCCTCTCCACTCCAGGGTGTCTCCTGGGCTTCCTCCTAACCACAAAAGTGGTGACATAGTACAAGAATGCAGTGCAAGTGCTTTGTCGTAGTTAGGGGTCTGAGTCTGAATCTCTGTTCCATTACTTTCTAGATGTGAGAACAAACCCGAGTTTCAGTGTCTTCATCTAGAAAATGGGGCGATGATAAAGAATACTTCCTTATAGGTTGGTATGAGGCTTAGCTAAGACATGTAAACCTGCATATGAGTGTGTAAGTGTCAGTGATTTTCGTCATTATTGTTACCCTGTGATCAAGCCCAAGCTTCTCAAACCTCCACGTGCACAGACATCACCCATGAGTCTTTTTAAAACACAGATTTGGACTCACTAGGTCTGGGGCAGGACCTGAGAGCCTGCATTTCTGACAAGTTCTCAGGTGATACATATCTCTTGGTGTGAAGTCATGGGCCACATTCGGAAGGATCCAGCCATTTCCTCCTACTCTTCGGCGTTCCCAAAGGAACTCACTTTTTTCTGCTCAGCTGGCTCTCTGCCTGCCGTCCTTCCTTCCCTCTCCTCAGTTCCCACCTGAGCCTATCAAAATCTCATTCAATCTTCAGAACCAAAGTCTAAGATGATTTTTCAATTTTTCTGAGAACTTGCTTGCACATTAGAATCACCTGAGGGGGCAGGGCACAGTGGCTCAGGCCTGTAATCCCAACACTATGGGAGACCAACGCAGGTGGATCACTTGAGGTCAGGAGTTCGAGACCCACCTGGCCAACATGGTGAAACCCTGTCTCTACTAAAAATACAAAAATTAGCCGGGTGTGGTGGCAGGTGCCTGTAATCCCAGCTGCTCAGGAGGCTGAGGGAGGAGAGTCGCTTGATCCCGGTTGGTGGAGGCTGCAGTGAGCTGAGATCGCACCACTGCACTTCAGCCTGGGCAACAGAGTGAGACTCCATCTCGAAAAAAATCACCTGGGGGAACTCTTAAAAACCCTAATGCCCAGGCTACAGCTCAGACGTGTTGAATCAAAACCCCAGTCAGCAGTATTTTTGCAAGTTTCCCAGATGATTTTCCCTGTAGAGTCCAGGGTGAGAACCATGGCCCTAAAGCCTCAGCTAAGCTGCTCTTGATCTCCCCAGATACGATGCATCAACTTGCCAAGACACTGCTCTTATGACGTTTGGCATCATGCTGCTTTACTTAGTGGCATGGGTCCTTGTCTTTTTATACCTAAGAAAACAGAAGTTCCTTGAGAGTGGAGACTGTCTTAATAATATTTCAAGCTCATGAAATGTTTAAGAGAGTATTTTGAACTTAGCAGATTTCAAAAAAAAAAAAAATTTGTTGAATTAAGTTGTATAGTCATATGGGTTTTAAGCATTGTGGGAAGGAATGTAATACTATTATTGATAAATTTATGTAATCAATTATTATTGATTTTCAAATTCTATCCCCAGATTTGCCTCAGCCACACTTTAGCTCTTAAGTCATTCATGCGTAGCTTCCATATTTAGTCAGGGAGACCTAAAATGTTGTATGTAATATATTATTATTGATAAATGAATGTAATGCTATTATTGAAGTTATTTACTTGTTTCCATGTTATTTTAATTTAATTAATAATAATTTTAGCTATAAATAAATATTATCAAGAAAATGTTTACATGTCTGGGATCATGTACAATGACAAAAATAATTTCTAATATAAAATATTCATTCTATAACTATGAGATATTATAAAAGCATTGTATGCCTCAAGGCATTGAAAGCAAATCCTCCTATGTTATGAACATATCATGTTTGTGCCTTGCAGAGATTGGCAATCTAGAACAATGAACTCTTATTATTGATCTTTTTCAAAAGTTAATTTATGTTTATTTGATAGAACATCATATATACAGTATTTCATATACAACCTAATATTTTGAAATCTGTATATATTATGGGGTAGCCAAAATGAGCTGAATAACATATGCATAACTTCACATTACCTCATAACTTTTCTTGTAGTCTTTATTTTTAATGTACAGATAAGATTATTTTAAACTATGAAATAAAAGAATATATCAGTTCTTGGAATTTCAAGATTACATATAGAAGTATGCTAATTTTTTGTAAAGTAACCACATTTACATTTCTCTCTAAAGAAACTTCTGCTCCTTATTTGCAATATAATCAGATGTTTCCATAATTTTCACTTACTCATTGTAAAAGTTGAACCAAAAGTACATGTGAATCCTGTTTTTCATCACTGCTGTTGCACCTGCACATAATTTCATGTACTATATATGTGCCCATGCATATGACCAGTCGTTAGTCATGTACATTGGAAACATTAAACATTTGGAGGATTGTGATTATGTGTGTACACATATTCACAAACACACTTGACATTACAGGTTTTGTTCTGAGGATCCAGATACACAGTAAAGGAACATTTCAGGTCTCCCTGACTAAATATGGAAGCTACGCATGAACAGCTTAAGAGCTAAAGTGTGGCTGAGGCAAATCTGGGGATAGAATTTGAAAATCCCTGGCTACTTGGTACTTGTGTCCAGCTAGGCAATTGTTGGTTAATAGGATTAAGCGAAGACAGAGGCATTCAGAAGGAAAATGGCAACAAGGAATTCTGTTAGCCTGTCTTTAGAATCCCAGACAATCTGTCCTGCTTGAGCCATCATTTGCATTGGTCCCTTCGTATATGGTGGAGTCTAACCCTGAGCATCATCAGAAAGATTAAGCAATGTTTGTGAGAGTCGCTGGCAGAAGTATAGTAAAGGAGAAGAATGAAGCCTAAAAAGAGAAGAAAAAATAGTGAGAACATAAGATGGAGAAAGAGAAAAAGCTAGAAGGTAATGAAGAAAAGAGAGCAATAGAAGCAGTACCAGGAAGCAGCTAAAAGTAGTAGCTTAGATTTATTGAATGCTCATGTGACAGACATTATTCTAAGTACATTATTTCTAATAACTCATTTAATTCTTATTGCATATTACAAATGAGAAAACTGAGGCACAGAAAGACTAGGTAATTTTCTTAAAGTCACCCAGCTAGTAAATGCTGGATCTTGGATTCTTGGAGTTGAATCCAGGTAACTTAGGTCTACTATGAATTATTAAGATGCCACTCAATGTTAGTGCTATTAATTGAATGTAAACTCCATACTGTAAAGGTTCTTATCATGTTTTCCACTTCCACATCCCCAGATTCTATCTAGGCTGAATGTCAGTCAATGAATATTTATTAAGCCCTGGTACTGGTCTGGGAGCTGGGAATCCAGCAATTAACATTAGACAAAATTCTCATGCTCAAGAGGCTTATATCTTAGGGGAATAGGTTTGATATGTGGTAAATATTTGTGGAATATTATTGCTGAAAATAAAACTAGGAGATAATAAATGACTTGCTACTGTAGCATTAATACTTTTTTTTCTTTAAACCCAGCATACCAGCATTATCAGTTCACTATAGGTAGAAAACTTTGGATACCAAAATAAGATAGCCATGATTATTTAGGACTTCAAGAAATACCTATGGTTGGAAATGGTAACATTTGATAGGAAGAACAATGAAACATGAAAAAAAGCCTGGGAACAGTCACAAGATAAATATAGACAAGTGTAAATTACACAGCTCTCTGAATACAGGTGAATTGCATACCACAGGCAAGCTAGAACTCTTATGCTCTAATATAGACACCCTACAGTGTTACAACACATTCAAAACATCAAGTTCTAATGAACTCATACTTAATAGCATATAATAGCAAGAATAATTCTGGAAGGGAATTCTGCACCTGGATTTTTGTGTTGCTAACCAACCTTGAAATCAAACTGCTAAATAGGGCTTAGTGTACTGGAAAATCATTTGAAGTCCTTTTACCAGCATTCAGGTTAATGGTTAAAGGTTGGTATTTTAAGTGTACTATAGTTTCCATTTAATACTTTAGTTAATAATACATCATTCCATGGTATTTGAAAAATACGTCAAAACAAGTAACAGCAAACTAGACCAATGCTTCATTTGGGATCAGGAAGTGCTTAGAACAAAATAAATCTGGCTATCCATTTCCAATAGGCAAGAGTAATTAATTTCAATAGGAAAAACACATACAATTGAAATGCTTGAGTCCCACAGATGGTTTTAAATCTCTCGTTCCATTCAGAATCCTTTCTGCTTTACAGTTGAAAAGGATTTGGTAGTTTCTGATTGGTGTCTATAGTGACATTAGGTATTTCTCAGTTTTTAGAATGAACTACTTGTTTCTCTGAACACACGACCCCACACCTTGGATTTCACAGTCTATTGAAATCAAGGTCAACTGGAAACGAATACATTGCTACCATTCTTCTTTCTGTGCCTTCAGACTTTAATAAAAACCATTGACTGAGAGGACAGTGGCAAATACAATGTAAGCCTGGTATGTGACAATTTTGCCTTTTCTACCCAAAATGTGTTGGGCTTTTGCATTTTGCTTTTTGATTCTACTTAACTATGTCAACTCCTACTAAACTACTGTTAAAATTTTACCGACAGAGGAAATTATTTTCCTCCTTAATAGAAAAGTTTCGTGTCCTAAAACTATTCATGAACTTGTAAATAAGAGCGTTTTTCTCATAGAAAATCTCTTGCTTTTTACACAGATGCTAAGTAAATACTGTTCAGCTTTTACTATCTTTCTTTCTTCTCAAGCTGATTGGCTCTAAAAAGAGAGTCATTAAGGTAACACGATCTAATAACAATAAATGTATTTGTTAAAACAAAACTTTTTAAAGATACTTAAGGCACTTCATTATTACATTAAAATTAAATGTGAATAATATAATTTCTAATCTAAACTTAAGAAGAACCCTTCTTCCCATTTTCTTGTTTAAACATTTTCATAATAACATTTTGGAATAAATGCAAAGCAAGACCAAACAAAACGTAAGCAGAGAGTTGAGGAGATCTGACATTTGTAATTGAACATTTAATTGTAATTGAAGATTTAATTGTAATTGAACATGTAATTGTTCAATCGTAATTGTACATGTAATTGAACATGTAAATGAAACCGTAAACTCTAACATAAATTCACATCATGTCACTCATGACACAAACAAGTTTACAAGTACAAATCACAGAGAACTAAGATGTTTGCTTTTGGAGTCTGTACATAAGTTTCTAAAATTTGCAACTGAGACCCAAAGCATTTTAGCCCTGCTTGTACTTCTGAAGAGTCAGCTATGAATGGCTTTGTGAGTCTGGGCAGAATTTTTAGTCCTGCCTCCAATGCACACTAGAAACATGCCCCAGCACCGTCCTTGTTTTCTAAAATAGGGCAACTTTTAAATCTACATGTATCTTTAGGCATTGACTATGTACTATAGCTGTGCTTAGGACAATGGAAAATTTGTGTGGACTGGACTTATGCAGAACAGAAGTGAGACGAGAGCCAATAATTGAACAATCAAGGGTTGAAACTCTGCGTAGAACCAGCATGATGTGGGACGATGTGGGAAGAGTGTGGTGCTTTGGCTTGCTGGCACCCAGGAAAGACTTTGTGAATGCAGTGGATGTTCAAGAATGTTCTAATGGAAAGTCAGTGTAGATTAAAGGAAAAAAGCCCCTTTCTTTGAGCTGTATCTACATATACACACTATGTAAAGATACAAACTTCGTTCCTATTCTTCTTTTCCGTCTACATCCAGATCACAAAAAGAAATATCATAAGATGGTGAGGTGACAGTCAGGCTCTGCCAGCATTCAGCTGTGTACAACTGGGAAAAGCTTCAGTCTTTCTGGTCTTCAGCTTTCTTAGATTGGGCAAAGCTCTCTATGCTTTTTTCTACTTCTAGCTTTCTGTGATGAGGTCAAACCATACATGTCTACAGAATGTGGTACCTTCTAGACTGTGAATAAACATGCAGTATAATTTATGAGTTAACATATATAAAGATAAGCTTTTGCTGCAGCCTTCCTATTAACATCGTGGGATACATGATTCATCCTTCAGACTAGTTTTTTGTTTGTTTGTTTGTTTGTTTTACATTTTTATATGCACAAGAACTATGCATGCTAAAAGCACAAACCCTTCTGAACTTGCCCTTCTCCCAACAACCTGTCTTCATTCTGATTCATTGAATTGGGGCTGGGACCACAGATATGAATGTTTAGTCTGGATGGGGCCCAAGAATCTCAACATTGAAGATCTCAGGTGATTCTGATGCCTATGGGTTGTGGACAACAATGCAGAAACACTAAAGTAAGGGATTAATCCTGACCTTGGGTTATTTCTCAAGCTGAAGCCTTTCAGGGACTTTAGGAAAATTTCAAATCAATCTCTTTGGAATGCTTCAGATTAGAGACAAATCCCTTATGTCTGTTTGATCCAGTCATAGTTGCAGACTGAACGAGCCACAGTGAACTACAACAGGGCATTGATTACCTGGTTATATTGAAATCTCTGAAATACTTATTTTCTAGGATGATAGGATGCCAGGGGCAAGAATTTTCAGAGGTAAAGATTGCCAAGCAGTATCAAAGATAGAAGCAACCCAATCCTGGGGGAGGAATGGGGGTGAAATAGACAAGGAAATTCATAACTAACTCTGCTGTAAAACTACTGAGGTTGCAATTACACAGGTAAATCCTCCGGAAGAAAGTGGAATTTTTCTTGTAATAAACGTCTTACTCAAATGCCCCTCGCCATGCTTACCAACCTTCACTTACTAGTAATATGTTCCTCTGAGCCTAACGTGAATTTTTTCATTCTTCTATTCAGTTTGCTCCTAATCTGTCCTTAGGAGCGAAAACAGCTGTTACTCTGCACTGGAAAATAAACCAACAAAAAGAAAAAAACATTTTATATACTTGGAAAATATTAAGATATAACCCTTCAGCAAGGTCATTTTATTATCAAGTGTTATATGCACTATTTTGAGTCTTCTGTGAACATTCTTATATTTGTAGAGAGGGAGATCCCCTGCTCAAGATCATATCCTTACTCTCGACCAGTTTGGATGCAATGATGGCGTGATGGCAGGTAGGGTATTAAGTCCCACGTCCCCTGCCCTAATTCCTGTGACTCAGCAGGGCCATCTCAGTTGCCGCCATTTCTAATTCATTCACTTCTCTTTCCAGCCATCCTTCACTTCATCCTGCCTCTAAAAGGAGCTTCTTAAGCACAAATCTCTGTTGATTCCCTGCTAAAAACCCTATACTGCTTCCCCATTGCCTTCAATACAAAATCGAAATGATTTTTAACTGTTAAAATTCAAATAAACAAAAGAGGGGCTTTCATAAATATGGAATATGTCTTCCTTTCTCTACAGGCTCTTCTCTGTCAACTTGTAAAAATGTATCTCACTGTAACAGATACACAATTGGCTTTGAAACTCTTAAAACGTACCACCATGATGGGAATTCCTTGAGGTCACGGAATTTTTTCCCTACTCATTTTCATTTCTCCAGCAGCAGTATACGGTGTGGAGCGTTTGTTAAACGAACAAGTTTTTAAAAAAGAACGGATGAATAAAGAAATTTTTAACATGATTGTCTAAAAACATGTCTAACTATGCTTCATTTGAATGATAAAATAAACAAGGTATTTATAACAATATATTCAACTTAATTTTGTTCATTTGACACATAGCTTTATTGACAGAATGGTTTATGTTCTTCATGAACCATAGAATGTATTTGAATTTTTAAATAAGTATTGCTACAATTTGGAAAATCAGCATTTGAGGTCAAGAACCTGGTTGTCATCAGACTCTGATGGCCATTCACAAATCCAAGCTTGATTAAATCTTGATACAGAAACAAATATCTTGGCTCCAGTCTTTGGTTTCAATGGCACGAGTGGTTACAATCATGAAGTTCGCTGCCTCCACTATCGCTTACAGAAGATGGCCCACATAGATAGCTGAGAACTGAATTAAATCTATTCCAACCAAGAGAAAAATGCAACAGTCCTTAGAGCAACAAGCTGGCAAGTGAGGCCTCGCTAAGAGGGAAGAGTCAAACAGTGGCCACTTCCAAGGGATTTGGCATTTTGACTGTTCTTCACCTCTGCACAAACACGATTTCCACAACTTACAGAGAAGGCAGGAGAAGCAATATATTGGAGGAGTCACCCCAGAGTTCTAGAGCGAGACAGCCAGGCTGACTTCCCAGTTCTACCACTCACCAACCTTGAGACACACCTTACGTATTACTTCTCCTCTCTGCCATGTCCTCGTGAGTGAAATGAGATAATTGTTGTAACCTGCCTCATGGAGGTGTGGGGGAACCCTCACCACCATGCCTGGCACAGAATAGTGGGCTCAGAGAGTATTAACTACTATGCTTATCCTCCTGTTTCCATTTCCACTTTTCCAAGATAGGTGTGTATGTGTTATGAGAAATGACTGGAAGTTTTCCCAAATGCTTTCTGGTAACCTTAGGGATAAGGCTATGTCTTTCTCTTTTGACATAAACATGGTCAATTTTATAAATGCAAGTGTTAAACAACTTTGCATTTCTGGAATAATGCTACTTGATGTTGGTTTTTTTTTTTTTTTTTTTTTTTTAGTATACAGTTATGTATTACTTAAAGTGAGGATATATTCTGAGAAATGTGTCATTAGACAATTTTGTCATTGTGCAAACATCATAGAATGTACTTATAGAAACCTAGATGTGTAACCTGCTGTATTAGTCTGTTTTCAGGCTGCTGATAAAGACATACTCAGTATGGCATGGCATGGTATGGTATGGTATGGTATGGTATGGTATGTGTGATGGTACACACCCGTAATCCCAGCTATTTCGGATGTCAAGGCAGGAGAATTGCTTAAACCAAGGGAGGTGGAGGTGGGGGTTGCAGTGAGGTGAGATGGTGCCACTGCACTCCAGCCTGGGTGACAGAGCGAGACTCCGTCTCAAAAAACAAACAAAAAAAAGACATACCCAAGACTGGGTAATTTATAAAGCAAAAGAGGTTTAATGGACCAACAGTTCCAGGTGGCTGGGGGAGGCCTCACAATCATGGTGGAGGCAAAAGGCACAGTCTTATATGGCAGCAGGCAAAAGAAAGCTTGTGTAGGGAAACTCCCCTTTCTAAAACCATCAGATCTCGCGAGACTCATTCACTACCATGAGAACACCATGATAAATACCCACCCCCCATGATTCAATTACCTCCCACCAGGTCCCTCTCACAACATGTGGGAATTATGGGAGCTAGAATTCAAGATGAGATTTGGTGGGGACACATTCAAACCACATCACCTACTATACACTGAGGCTATATAGTATACCTGCAGTCTGAAACAAACACATAGATAACTGTGTTTTATTTATTACCTAAAACCATATATAGGTTTATTGGTTCAGATCAAAAGTACATAACAGATGTGATTCCTGGGCTATCAACCTGTATATTGTAGGCAATTGTAACACAATGGTACTTGTATATCTCAACACAGAAAAGATACGATAAAAATACAATATAAAAGATAAAAACATGGTACACCTACATAGCGCATTTTCCATGAATGAAGCTTGCAGGACTGGAAGTTGCTCTGGGTGAGTCTGTGAGTGAGTGGTGAGTGAATGTGAAGGCCCAGGACACTACTGGACACTACTGTAGACTTTATACACACTATACACTTAGGCTACCCCACATTTATCAAAACTAATTTTCTTCCTTCAATAATAAATTAACCTGAGCTCACTATAACTTTTTTACTTAATACATTTTAATTTTTAAAACATTTTGATTCTTCTGTAATAACAGCCTAAACCACAAACACATGGTACAGCCGTACAGAAATATTTTCTTTCTCTTTATCCTTATTCTATAAGCTTTTTTCTATTTTTAAATTATTTATTTATTGTTTAACTTTTTAAGCCTTTTTTTGTTTAGAACACAGACACAAACACACCCATTAGCCTAGGCCTATACAGGGTCAGGATCATCAGTGTTACTGTCTTCCACCTCTACCTCTTGTTCCACTGGAAGGTCTTTAGGGCAATAATGCATGGAGCAGGCCGGGCGCGGTGGCTCAAGCCTGTAATCCCAGCACTTTGGGAGGCCGAGACGGGTGGATCACGAGGTCAGGAGATCGAGACCATCCTGGCTAACATGGTGAAACCCCGTCTCTACTAAAAAAAAGTACAAAAAACTAGCCGGGCGATGTGGCGGGCGCCTGTAGTCCCAGCTACTCGGGAGGCTGAGGCAGGAGAATGGCGTAAACCCGGGAGGCGAAGCTTGCAGTGAGCCGAGATCTGGCCACTGCACTCCAGCCTGGGCGACAGAGCGAGACTCCGTCTCAAAAAAAAATGTATGTAATAATAATAATAATAATGCATGGAGCTTTCATCTCCTATGATAAAAATGCCTTCTTCTGGATACCTCCTGAAGGACCTGACTTGCCTGAGGCTGTTCTAAAGCATACACACACACACACACACACACACATATATATACACACACACACATATATATATGGCATAGACTCTAATAATAAAAAGTATATTATGGTAAACAAACTAGTAAACTATTTATTGTCATTATCAAGTATTATGTGCTATACCTAACTGCACATGCTAGACTTTTATGCGACTGGCAGTGCAGTAGTTTTGTTTACACTAGCATTACCATAAACAGGAGGAATGCATTGCACTGTGGCATTGGGACTGGTACACATCACCAGTCTACATGAGTTTTCAGCTTCATTATAATCTTATGGGCCACCATTGTACACGTGGGGTGTGTCTTTCTTTGAAACATCATTGTTATTCAATGCATGATTACACTGAGTTTTTATTTTATTGGTTTATGTTATTTTGCTAATTTTTTTTCAAGATTTTCTTGTCAGGATACCTACATGATTTGGGATTATGATTTTATTTTTCTGCCTTCTTTTGCTCAAGTTCAAAATCTATTTATAATGATTTGTAAAATAACAAAAAATGGAAACAAAATGTTAGGATCCCATCATTTTTCTCTATGCACCAGAACTGTTGAATAGCCTAACAGTCATTTCTGGACATAATGAAAAAAATTCACTTATAACAATTTTAGGGTAGGAATTTCCTCAAAGGATAATTAATAGAAAATTTTCTTTTTTCCCCCAAGATTATTGGTTTATTTAGATTTTCTGTCTCTTAATTTTGGTAGTATATACCCTAACAGGAAATCATTTAAGTTCATTCATGTTTTCAAATGCATTAGCATGGCAGGTGCAAATTATTTTTACTTTTGCCTGTATGTGTCTCTTCCATATTCTCGTTTTGTGTATCACTGGTTTTTCTAATTTTCTTTGATTAGAAGAGCTAGTATTTTTCTATTTTCAAGTATTTTCCAAACACTTAGCCACAATATTTATAAATTTACAGCATTTCTACTTTCTTTTGTGCTCACTTCTTTTTACTTTTTTAATTTCCCCCTTTAATTTTTTTATATTTGAATTTAAGAAAACTTTTTGAGTTGATTGCTACTGCATTTACCTTCTTTATTTTATTAAGAGTGTGCTCACAGCAGTGCCAGATAACTTTCACTCCTCCTTCCAGGCCTGCTCCTTGTCTTAGGGGGCTGACCATGAGGACCACAGAGAGGGGCTCCCACAACAAGGGGGTCCTGAGCTCTCAGGCTTCTGGCAAAAGATCAGAGAGAGGGAATGAGCAGAGTGAGGTCAGGGCCTCTACTTTTGTGGCTCCCTCCCTGCAGGGTTACCTGGAGCACCTGGTCCCTCCCTTACAGCCCCTCACCCTTCACCAGGGTGGCCAACTCAATACCACTCTCTTTCTTGGATCCAGGAAAGGGAACAGTGGTGGAAACAATTTGACTGTTGAACTATCTCTGATGGTTTACCCTAACCTCACCTTTCTAGACAGTGTCTCTATAAATAAGCTCTTCTCAAATTATCCAATTGTGAGTGTGTCATGGGTTTCTTATTGGGATGCTGATGATACAACAGGTATGCATTTTCCTCAGAAGACTCTTTGGAACATAACCAATAGGACCCTCCCTCCCTCCCTCCCTTCCTTCCTTCCTTCCATCCTTTCTTCCTCCCTCCCTCCCTCTTGTCTGTCTGTCTCTCTGTCGCCAGGCTGGAATGCACTGGCACGATCTCGGCTCACTGCAACTTCAGTCTCCTCAATTCAAGAGATTCTCCTGCGTCAGCCTCCCAAGTAGCTGGAATTACAGGCACGCACAACCATGCCTGGCTAATTTTTGTATTTTTAGTAGAGACAAGGTTTCATCATGTTGTCCAGGATGGTCTCCATTTCCTGACCTTGTGAGCCGCCCGCCTCAACCTCCCAAAGTGCTGGGATTATAGGTGCGAGCTGCCGCACCCAGCCAGGATTTTATTTCTAATCTTTGCATCCTCAATATTTATTTAAACATCCTGCCATTGTGACATTGAGTCCTTCCTTAAACTAAGAGTTAATTAGGAAAAAGATTTAAAATGCATAGGTAGGCTTTTGTTGTTGTTTTAAATTTTATTGCAATGTAAACAGATTTTGATTCTTCATCCGATTCCACAAGTTTATCTAATTTGTAGAATTCCTTCATTGTTTCTTTGTGGTCAAATTATGGTCCATTTTTATAAATATTCTGTGAGCACTGGGAAAGAAGATGTATCCTTGTAGGGAGGAGATGCGCTTAGTCATATCAGGTGAAGCTTACTAATTGCGTTATTCAGTTTCTCTAAACTAGTGCACCTCAAAGCATGGGTCTCAGTTTCTTACCTATGACAAGGTAAATATAGAAATTGAAAGTAAGCATTTAGAAAGCTTAGAGTGATTTGCTAGAGTAATTTTATGCTGATTAAAATAAAATATTTGGGTTTATATTTTATATCTTTTAATTTTATTTTCTTTTAATTTATTTATTCTTATATTTTAAGAAAGTATTGGCTCACAATATAATGAAAATGTAAAAACCAAAACAAAACTTCCTTCACTATAGAAAGTTTGAGAAACACTGTTCCAAACTCTTATTTGGGTTGACTCGATTTGTCAAGGATTGTTCATGATTCACTCTCACTCCCCAGGGGACAATGAAACCTCTCTCCCTGCCCTCCAGGCCACCCCTAACCTTCTCCCCACCCTTCACTACAACAACTACCACAAGCACACACTCAGCAAAGTCCCAAGGGACACTTGCAGAGATTGAGGACTTGGGGCACCTGAGAGCATCAAGTGATCTCCATACAACCACCATCGTGGTGGGGTTTGAAGACTTTCAAAGTCCCAATACCAAGGGTGGGACAGGGGATCACATTTATTTATACAGCATCATTTGATTCCACGATTAGCTGAGATGAAAAGAGGGTAGATGAGGAAACTGAGACCTGGGGTTGGTTTCCATCCTGCCCTGGTCAGGTTCCGGGGAAAATTAAATGAGCGAGTCAAATATGATAGTGTATGCTAAACCACATCTAACATTTCAAAGCATTATGTGCACATGAAGAAATTAAATATTTAATAAAATGGTAGGGGAGAAAGACAACAACCAGACACAAACAGCCTTCTTCACAATTCTATAACTAGGTTTAGACAAGCTGTTCAAGGCAAATTAGGTAGTCAGCACCTGGAGTAATAATTGTTTGGGATTAATTTACCATCTGTTTTTCAATGACATTTTGCATCTGAATGGTATAATTACCATTTATACTCTGTGCCAAAAGCAAAGAGAGATAAAAATGAATACTTGAGCACAGAGAGATAAAAATGAATGCTTGAATTTAGAGCAAATTCTTCCTTTTAAAAGATTTGCTTTAGAGATGAAGAAATTCACTGTACACATTCACAGAGAAATCTAAGGAAAAATGAATTTCTTTCCTTCAATAATTTTTTTCCCTTTCCACAATTCTCAAGTGTCTGTTTTTGATAAGGGCACTGCTCTTGAAGAAATTGCCAAATTTATTCCAAGATCTTTGTGTTTTGTAAGAGAATCTGTAATATTCTAAGTTCGCCTTATTATTAGTGTTCCAGAAACTAATTACAAAAAAAATCTTTATTTTTAGCCTTAATAATTACCAAAATAAGAAAATGATTTTCATTTAAGGTAACCTGAGATATTCCCAGTAGTTGTAAACACAGTTGTCTTTTATTAGAATAAAGTTTATTGCAGGCCATAATGTAACATTTCAGCTACATCTGTCTCCAAGATGAGTTATTTGGCCAACTTTGAAATCTGATCATTCTGATTTGCTGAGTCACTGTAATCTCCCATTGCAGCCCCTTGGCACGTTCTTTGAATCCTTGATGTGGGACATGGCCAACAGGGGAGCTCCATAAATGCACCGTGGATGGAGCCATTCAACATTTATGTGTGGCTGGTGAAGAGTGATTCTGTGAACTGCTTTTCAAAACACTTCTTAGCTTTCTTTATTGTACTTCCTGCCCCCCTCACCCACTTAAATTTTTAGTTTTTCCATAAAGTCTGAATTCAGAAAATAGGTCTTTTGTATATGCCAATAGTCTTAAACTTTCGCATCCTTTACAAAAAAAAAAATCCATTTCTGAGAATGTGTACAAGGAATGTACTTCGAAATCAAGCAGAGTGTCATCGGCATGATCATAGCAGTATTACTTATAATAATAAAAATTTTGTTATTCCCCAAGTATCCAATAAGAGCAAAGTGGTTGAGAAAATTTGAATGTTAAAAATTGTTTCCATGGCCATATACATATTATTTATGTAGTCTATTTTTAAGAGAAAAAAGACATAAAATTTCATATATACCTTTACATCTATATTTTAAAAAATTCTATACATGATAGAAGTGCTAGAAGAAGATACTAAAAACATTAATGATATTGTCCCTAAGTAGTGAAACTATGATTTGCTTTCTTCCTTTTAACTTTTCAGAATTTTGCACATTTTTATTAATTATGACATATTACTATCTTTTTTTAGACAGCGTATTGCGCTGTTACCCCGTCTGGAGTGCAGTAGCATGGTCTTGGCTCACTGAAACCTCCACCTCTTGGTCTCAAGCGATCCTCCCACATCAGCCTTCTGAGTAGGTGGGACTACAGGCATGTGCCACCAGGCCCGACTAATTTTTTAATTTTTTGTAGACATGGGGTTTCACCATGTTGGCCAGGCTGCTCTCAAACTCCTGAGCTCAAGCATTCTGCCTGCCTTGGCCTCCCAAAGTGCTGGGATTAGAGTCACGATGCCCAGACTACCTATTACTTTTATAGTAGAAAATCATTAATACAGTTTGTTTTAATTAGTAATACATTTCAACCTCAAAGAATACACAAAGTCGTTCTTCTGTTACATATTTTGATCTGAAATAATAAACTGATATGTATATATTCCTAAATAATATATAAAACATATATATCTACGTGTTTGTTTTAGACTGTAGAAGTGTTTCCATTTTAGTTTCTCAGGAATGGGTACAGACTGTTGTGAGAAGCATCATGTATGTCCATATTTTAAAAGGGAGTCAGGATCTGCAAGAAATGGAATTCAAGGCATGTTTGCAGAGCCAGCAGAGGAAATAAAGTATCATGGGGCAGGCAGGCCAAGATGGCAGTAAGGGAGAAGCACCACTCTCTTGAGTTACCTCCAGCTGTTGAGGGACCTGCATGTGCCTTGCATTTAAAAAATGAAAATTTATCTCAATATATTCTTGTTTGATGAATTTTTCAACTCATTTATGAACAGTGACTGCAGCTAAGATGCACCAGGGAATGTAGTGAATGGAGGGGATGTTTGCTATTTCCTGTTCTTTTTTTTCCCACCTGACATCCTTCTTCCTTTCTCTTGGTAGAAGCACATCCATCTCCCTAGCCACTTTGATGGCTTTAGAGCATGCAGCTCCAAAGTTTTTCTCTGATGATTTCTGGGAAAGGAAACTTCCTGATTTGGGGGGAATAATTACTGGTAGAAATGGCTTGTCTTCATAGTAGACATAACACAGAGAAGTGTATGGCTGAGACCACGAGGGAAAGCAATCTTAGGATGAAGCAGACACCATGTGAAGACAAGGGGCGGAAGGAAACCTGGTCTTTGATGATATCTTTGAAATGCTAGGTCCAGCCTCACCTGAAACCTCCATGACTTCTAAATATTTAAATTATGGAAACAAATAAATATATGTAAAATTGTTTACTCTATTTTGAATGGAGAGTTTTAGGTTACTTACAATTTCAAGCCTGCAAATTAGAACTCGGGGTTATTTTGGTCTTACTTGATAAAAGAAATGCATGCTAATATAGTGAAATGGACAGGCTTTTTACTGATACCAACTTGTAATACGAATGTAGCACAAGTCTCTGGGTGAGAGCAGTTCTTTGATGCTAAATTTGGGAGCATGCACAGTCATCTGTCAGTCATCACCACATCACGTTGATTAGACCAAAAAACTCACAGATCTGCTTGCTTCTTTCCACCCTCTTGGTCATTGTATTCCTTTTGGCCACCTCCTTGTCTCACCGGGATCACCACCACACCTTGCCTGTGCTTCTCCGTGTTCTCCCCACCTCCTCTCTTGCTCACCTCTAGTCCATTTCCCACACCACAGCCAGGGTCCTCTTTCCAAACCACAAATCTGATGATGTTTCTGATCTGCTCAAGATTTTTCTGTGTTCCCCATTCCTCTAAGGATCAAGGTCAAACTCCTTCTTATGACCCTGCAGGATGGAGCCCTGCCTGCCTCCCCAGCTCCCTTTTCCTTCCTCCCCTAGTCTGTCTCCCTCCAGATGTTCACCTTCTCTCTGGTGCTCAAACAGAATCCCAAGCCAACATGGGCTGTTTTCTGTATATGGAAGATTCTCTCCTCCCATCCTTCCTGGCTGGATTTCAGTCTCAGTGTGGACATCATTTTCTCTGGGAAGGGTTTTCTGACACCCTTCTATATGCTCCTTGGGCAGGCATTCTCTGTCACTGCATTCCTGTCCTATCATGTAACATTACAATTGCCCATTTCTTGGTCCATAACTCTTACTAGACTGGAAGCTCTGTGAGGACAGGTCCATCATGCGCACTCTCATGTCTTCAACCATAACACAGCACCTAGCACACAGTAAGTGCCTTATAAATATTTTTTGAATGAGTTAATGAATTAGGAAATGATATGGCAACACATAAAACCATACACATATCAGTGCAAAAGTTATATTCTGCTTGCATATATGTGTGTCTAATTCAGAAAGTTATTTATTTGGTAGTGTAGCACATTTAAGTAAAAATGGTTCCAGTTTTAAACAAGTTAAAAACATTTCATTTGGGTTTTGATTCCATGAGTCACAGAACCTGAGCCAGTTTTCTAAGCAAACTGCTGTAACTCTGTTACATGAGATGGAGTGGGGGAGAAGTGCTTTAAAAATAGCTGACCTGACCGGATATCCCTCTCGGTGGCCTGGGTTATGTAAAAGTATTTTGTGTTAAGCCAGTGACTCACAATGGCTCGCTGAGTTTTGAAAAGACTATTTGGGGTCCTTTTTCAGTGTTAAATACCTGCTTATAAACGGATCAGACTAAAACTCTCCTAGATAAAAGGATACAATGTCCAAATGTTACCACTTTCTAACTCCAGATACTTAAAAAGAATTCTGATGTTGATACTAAAAGTGATTTTTTTTTTTTTACAAAGTCCTTTAAAAATTTAGTGAAGAAGCCAGGATTCCTCTAAAGAAGAGCTGCTAGATTTGGATTGAACATACTTTTCTATTGGAGTAGAACAATCAGATAATATCTGGAGTTACTAACATTTATTTTAATTTTTTAAAAGTAGTAGCTTGGGGATTTTTTCTTCTAGCCCTCATAAAAACAAAACAGTGGGGGCTGCTGTTTGTCTGTTACGAACTACATTCTTGGGTACAGCTGACTGGACCAAAGCAGGCGAGTCTGCTGTGCTGTGGCATGTCCTGACTCAACAGCTCTACCAAGATGAAGACAAAGTGATCAGCTGGACCAATCCTATTCTCTCTGGAGCTATGGGGCATTAGATGCTTGGTAGTGGGAAGGGAAGCTGAGATAAACAGAGAGAAGGTAGAAGGCAGACACTCTGGAAGGAGAAGACATGAATGAATAGAAACCATGAAGTAGAAGCTGAGTAGGCAGAAACCATGAGCTAGGACACACATGGGTTGGTTGTGTGGAGCAGGAATGGTAGAACTTCCACTGCACCTGCTATAATTCCCACTGTTGAAGGGACAATGGGCTAATGAGGTCAATAAGCCTTCATATTCCTAAAATAACTTCCAGTATCTATGAGATCTGCCTCAAGAACTAAATTCCTATTTATCCTATTGTTAAGGCTGTATACTTACAGAAAACTCAATTTCTTGGGTCTTTGCCCCAACCTTCCTCGCCTGCAAGAAACCCCATCCAGATATATATGTGCAAACCAGCTTGCAGAGCCATTTGGATCATACACAGCTCATCCGTGCTGCTGTACTTCTCCCCTGCCATGACCAGGCCATCATAGTCAATTTCTATTCAAAGGCATCCCTGGAGCAACCATTCTCCTCTTAGTTCGAACTGTGTGATTATCAGCATCCCCCCACCCTCACCCTCCTCTTCTCTCCAATTTTCTGTTTGCAGAAGACCCAGTCCAGCAACTTGGTAACTCAATATCCGAAAGGTTGCTGGAATCCAGATTCATGAAGAAGATGGAAAAATTACTCTATTATCCTGAGTAGGGTGCTTTAAACTTTTAAAGACAGTGTGTCTTCCTGCATACAAAGATAGAAGAAATGAATTACTGTTCATCATGTGTACTAAAAATACCTGGAAAATCTCTAATGAGTGACGAGAATACCATCGAGAGGAGCTGTTTCAACGAACTCTTTTCTAACTGAATGTTCCAGGAAGCAGATCAGTGCCCTTATTAAAGAGTCCCAAGGGAGCTTGCTCACTCCTTCCACCACGTGAGGACACAATGAGAAAGTGCTATCTATGAACCAGGAAACAGGCCCTCGCCAGATACCAAATCTGCCGGTGCCTTGATATTGTACTTCCCAGCCTCCAGAACTGTGAGAAATAAATGTCTGTTCTTTATAAGCCACCCAATTTACGATGTTTTACTGGAGCAGCCTGAACAGACTAAGACCTTTTCTATTCTTCACCTGTCCTGAAACAAGAACATTGAATGTGATAGAATACCCCCTCAAAAACAGATGATCTACACTCTCCCTCATGCCATCCCAATCCTATTAACATCTACAGATGGTGGAGCCTGTTTACTCCCTTAATAAAACCAAACGCAGGATCCTCCAAGGTTGGCCTAAGGGAAGAACTTCCTTGTGAAGAGGACACTGGCTAAACTTTGTAACTCTAATTTCAGGTCAACCAAATTCAAACTCCTTTTGTGCTGCTCTCACTATTAGCTGCTCCCCACACTAGCCTGGCCTGGGGAGAGCAGAGGTGATGATGCCACTGTCAACACTGGCCTTGTGCATCAAGGATGACAGCAGAATCTCCCCTGAATTCCCAGTGGGACACCCAAGACAATGGTGTCATCATAAGCCTCATTATTGGACAGTCATCATCAACCACACCATCACAAAAGCTGTTTGATTTTTATTTTCTTGGTTTCTTTGACTTCTCATTATGTAATGCGCCTTATCTCATTCAACAGTGCTGTGATAGAGGGCATGATAGAAGCTTGAACATACACGAAAAATCAAACCAAATCAAATAATCTCCTGTTCTCCAACCACCACCCCAAGGATGGGGGGCAAATCTTTAGAAACAGAAGGAGTGACTAGCACACAACCAGCTATTCTCGTTAACAAATTACAGTCCACTCCCGTGCATTGAGTTCTCCTTCCATATAGGAGATGCTGACTCCTTCATTATCTGGACACTTCCAGTAGCTCATGGGTCTGGAATTCCAGGTCCAAGAGGGACCTGGAGGTCAGTCGGAGGAGGTGTTTCCACATAAGAGTTCCAAGGGCCATTTGCATCAGAATGAACTGAGATGTTACAAATGCAGGTTTCCAGGCCACACCAGAGTTTTACTGAGCCAGAATCCCTGGGGCTTTTGCCAGGAAAACTGCATTTTCAAATAAGCTCCATCTCGTGCACACTAAAGTTTGAAAACCAGTAGTCTAAGGCTTTCCTTCTGAATTTCAGTTCTCTTTTTACTTCTTCTCTATTGACAAGGAATGTTTACTCTCTTCTGTGGGGATTACAATTACACCAAATAGCTACATGGTGATGGGAGTAGGGGAAAATCAGTGGACTATATAATAAATTAAATAGATATTCTCTTTACATATGAAGAGGAACACACTATCTTAAACCTACATTTGCCATTGCTTTTTTAGTAGTAATGACTAACTTACCTATATTCAAGAGCAAGAACAATGTGTATAATTGCCCTTCTTCTCCTACAGCTAAAAGGTAACTGGTCCATATAGAGATTTTATCTGATCTTGGCATGTTGTCTAGCAGCACTGTGCACTCACACTTGGAGTAACTGCCAAAAGCCCTGTATCAAAGCACCTCAAACCACCCATCTTTTGTTTGATCAGACCTTGCACTTGGCCAGAAACTTTTTGCTTTTTACAATTTGGCTGACTGAATCCACTACTAAGAAAAGAACTGCAACCTAATGTCAAAAGTCCAGTGAGGCAGCCATGCAAAGGAGGGGTCAAGAATGTGTACACAAGTTTAGAGAGAATTTTTCTAAAATGCACATAATGAAAAAAAGATAAGTCTTTCTATAGACTTAAAATGCTCTATTTGGTTTATCTGGTTCCAGTATGAACTTTAAGGATAATCAAATTTTGTTGTTGTGTTTTATTAACTTGATACCTCACTATTTTATATTTTGAGTAATTTGAAATAGTAAAGTAACATTTTAAGTTATTGCTGGTGGAAAAGGAAACATGATCCCCAAAAAGTTAAAGGATATATTAATAAAGAAAGACTTGGAAATGGATACCAAAATGTAGTAGCGTAGCAAAAATATTGACCAGGCCTTTCTTGGTAAAAAAAAAAGTAAGAATTATCACTTTTTGAGGGGCATCAATGAGCAAGGCAGAAGCTGAAATGAAGCTGGCACTCAAGGTCACCTAAGAAGGACTGATATTTCAATAGTTACCATTTCTTTTAGAGACTGATTGAGTCAATCTTAATTTTACTAGGGCTGACACTCATATGTCTGCAAAAGTTGAAGTGCCTCGCAGTTTGCTGATAAGCAATAATTAACCAGCAACTCAGTCCTCACATTCCCTTGTCCATCTTGGGTAACTGCCAGATGAGCTTCCTAGCCAGGGTTCACCCAAGTGCACTTGCTGGTCTGCGTTTGTTGATCCTGAGGGTACTTCTCTCCTCACTTGTTCATATAAGAGGCTTCTTGGCTGAGGTAGAAGGTTGCTGACCCACCAGTTCTTCTGGCTAGACTATTGTCTGGATTCCTGATATCTTGCCAGGGTTTTGAGGTGGCAAGCAACAGAAATGATTTAGGCTAACACAATGATCAAAAAGGAATTTGTTGGAATGACATGGGGGCAGCACATAGAAATTGAAGAAAAGTTAAATAAACACAATTCAGAAAAGAACAGCCCCAGGGCTATTGTGAGAATCAAGGTACAAGAACTGACAGAAAGTTTTTGCAAGGCACTGCTGTCAGGATGAATAACCTCCTTACACTCCCAGTTGAAAATTTAAATTCCTGGGAAAGGGCACTTGACTGGCTTGGCTTAGGTCCTGTGCCCGATCTGTTGTCTAAAGGACTGACAAGCAAGGAGGAGAGGGTAGGTCTCTCGAGTGAAATTGACATGCTACCACCAGAAGTAGGAAAGAATAATTGTCAGGGGAAAGTAGCAGACATCCATGTCACTCTGTTTTCTGGTGTCCGGGGCTTTCATAGGCCTGCCTGCTGACTTTGGATGTATGATCTCATCTTGGTTTGGAGTCCTTTTGGCCAAGTTTGGTAACTCCACCAAGTTTGAGTCAATCTTATACCTGTATGCCCCCTAATGCCTGGTCTGACCTAAAGTCTTAAGTCAAATGTAATTCCAGTGAGCCCTCTGATTTATATTTTCCTCCTTTCCATCCACCACCTTGCTCTGGTCTCTGGTTCTGGTCTGCACTGTTCCTTGGGACTTTTACATATCCCTGAGCACCATTTCTTTTCTTTTTCTAATTTACTTTTCAAAATGGGAATGAATCATCCCTTAATTTTATTCTAACTCATAGCTTATTCCTCCTTCTCCCGGAGGCCCCAGAGTGAGAGTGTGGGAGGTCATCTCTTATGGGACATGGTTTGCTGTGGTGACCATGAAGGACGTATCATTTTCAATTTGCTTATAGAACGAGGAACTACCATTCTGATTTTAGAAACAAAAAGTACTGTCCTTCTTGACTTTGAATACACAGGAAAATTAGAGGTCAAAAAGAGCTTATAACAACATAGAGCAGCCCACTCTATTTAGATCAATTCAGTGATTTATCCAACTGAAAAAGCATAGCAGTTTCATATGTAAAAACAAGTCTGACTTTGGGGAAGCTTCTCTAACTGCTGAAGGTGAACTTTATTAGAGCAGACTCCTAAGTAAATCATTTACAGTATGTTAGTAGATGTTACAGTAGTTGGTATTAGTCTTCTGGTTTCATATCAGAACATATTAATCACATTGCAAATGTTAATTTGTGTAAATACATAATTCTTGAATTGGATATATGTGTGATAGCTCAAGAGGGGTTTGATTTATATTTTGTTTCAATAGAGGCAGATTAAAATTGTTAACATTTTTCCCCAATACAAAATTGTAGGTGTTAAGGCCTTTATTGCAGGTCTGTTTTGTTTTGGTTTTTTTTTTTTTTGCATTATATTTGCTTCTGAGATAATAATATAGCTATTATATAATCTATTTCTGAGATTATAATGCACTGTAATGTTTATCAAGCTACTGCTCAACTTGATATAAGGAAGTCAATTTTGTTTTAATTTTGATGCATGGTTTAAGCCAGATCAGCCTTTAAGAAACCTAGAAAAAAGTCTAATAGATTTTATGCGTAAACATCCCCTGCTGGGAGATCATTAAAAATGAACGAGCAAATCAGGAGGGGATGGGATGAGTAGAGTGGTCTAGAAAAAGAGGACAATGCTCTTTGATGCACTGACTCAAAATTCTCTTCCAGTGAGTGAATGCTCTAGAGCCAATTTGCGTGTTCTATGGTGTTCGCCAATGGGAGGTCTCTGAACCCACCTCATTCCAGATTCACAGCTGTTGTGAGTGGGTGGAGGGGCATAGAAGTGGTGAGCTGATTGAGGCCGGAGTCTTTAAATCTATCAAACATTTATCACAAGGAAAATAACCAGTAAAGTCCATATTTATTTGTGGCCAAGATATTCCTTTGGTTCATTTTTGGTAAGAGCTGAGACAAATCAATGGGGAACCAGTAGGTTATTGTAAAAGTAACGGTGAGAAAATTGGCTATTTGGGGGAAATTTTTAAAATTTATAGCTTCAATTTATGGGAAATCATATTTTAGATTAAATAAGAAAAGATAGATATATATCAAAATGTTAATTCTAGTTATATTTACAAGATAGAATTTAGGGTGATTTTATTTATGTTTTTGATCATTAGTATTAAAACTGTGTCTGTTATTTCAAAAGGAGAACTTTCAGCATAAAAAAATTATACTCATTACTCTAATTAATAATTCTACTGTATAGCCATTATTAAAAAATCAGATATGTAGGCAAAAATCATCATAGACTAGTTAAATATATAAAAACTTTAGGTTAAATGATGGTATATAAACATCATAGGATATTATGCATTCATTTTTAAGGGATACTTACTGATGTGAGAAAATACAATATAATGTCAAAAAAGCCAGATACATAATACCATATGCCATATGATCTCACTTTTATACAAATATATCAAAATATTCTCACTGGTTATCCCCAGGTTCTAATATGAGGAGTTATTTTTGTTTTATAGTTTTGTTTTTACTTTTATCTATGTATCTCAAATATTCACAAATCACATGCATTACATGAATAGTTAGGGAAAAAAAGATCTGTGTATAAAGAATAGTTATGTTCAATCTAATAATTAGTTGCAGTGGCTTCATTTTGAAACTTCACAAGGATTCATCCTCTGAAGGATATTTTAAGAGTTTCCGTAAAAGAGTGCATCACACATAAGTGATGAGTAAATATGCACAAAATGAATTTACACTGCTGACCCCGATGCAGCCAAAAACACATTAATGGAATTTGAGGGAGGCTGTGTACCAAAGCTGGTTCCATGCCTTCTCTTTTAGATACATGTCAAAGAGTTCTATATTTTAAAGACAAGAAAGGCAGAAATTATTACTATTAAATGTTAGCCAGAAATATCTCTATACCAGGTATTTTATCTCTATTAACAGGTATTTTCATGGGGGTATCTGGTAAAATCATCATAAAAGTGATGAAATCACTGGCTGAGTTTTAGCATCAGTATTTATACAGGATGGTGTAAGGTAAATACTCTGTTCATTTTTTAATCGGGATAGTCCTAAGGGAGGATGCCATTTCTGCTGATGTTTCAAATAATGTTATTAGAAAATACCAGCAGCAAAGAATGCACTGAATAATATTTTCAAAAACAAGGAACTCCTTAATGCATTCCAGGAAGTTGATACTAGGTCACAAAATAAAAGGAGAATGAAATGAGTATAAAAAACATTTGGACTATTGCTTTTCTGATATTGAATCTCATTCCTTTCTCAGTAATACTTGGCATTTGTGGAATGCTTGACTGTGTGCAAAATGTGCGATTGTATTATTTCGGGAGATAGGAGGGAAGATTTTATGTGCCACATTTTGTGATTCAGGAAACAGAACCTGAATTTGAATTTGAGTGGCCTTGGAATTTTAGTGACTTGCCCAAAACTGTCACAACAGTGTCTTTCTTCTGGACCACGATGAAGGGTTCTTACTGCTGCCGGGCACTGCCTCTTTTAGATCCCAGGGTGCCTCAGATGTCCTTGCCTGCATGACTGCCCTTGTAGGGTGTGGGGATGTCGCTCATTCAGGTCACATGGGCTCTGAATGTTCCGTCTCTGAAAGGCCTGAGCAGGTCACAGCGAGTAGAAGCTCTGAACGGTTTCATGGGCACAGTCCCAGGCACAGACAGTACTCAATAAATCCACATCTCAGTCTCCTGCCGTTCTGCAACAATTAGAGAGCACTGGCACCTGCGTGGGACACGCAGTCTTGCTTCCAATCAGCTGGAACCTCATCTCATAAGATTTCAGAGGCTGCCCTGTTCTCAGTTTTTATTGCTTTTTGGAAAGGATTGCTGATCTGCTTTTGCGTAAGATGGCAAAATAAGAATCTAGTCCATGACTGTAAACCTTGAAGCACTGCTACTAATCGCTGACAAGGGCTTGATCTGGGGTATACACTAGAAGACAGTAAAAACACCGCCCAGTAACTCTACTTGTTGCTTTCTGAATTCATTACCAACATTTTTAAGCACTTTACTTTGAAGAGAAACTATGTTTTCAAGCCACTGAAATCTTAACTATAATACTTTCTGGCTCCGTTGCACTTACACATTTGCTTAATATAATGCCTGCAAGTTCATTGTTCAGTACATTTATCAATCTTATTCCTCCTCTCAACTCCGGTCAAAGTTTGCTTTTCCATATTTACCTTGTTATAGCATGCATAATTTTACTATTGTTCTCTGCACATGTATCTAAGCCCCTCACTTGGTTGCATATTCCATGAGGACAGAAGGGACCACATGAGTTTTATCTCCCTTTGTTCCCAGCGTGTAGCACTGTAACCATCACATAGTAAGATATGGAAAAGTATTTGCTGCATTGTTGAATGAATGAAACATTCAATATTTTGTCCCCAAAATAACGTTTTATTCTTCTGTCAAAGGATTAAAGAACTACTAATTCTCTATTGACTTTTTAGTTTTGGTATCTAATAAAATACCAAGTGTGGTGTTAAGAGCTGGAACCACAAAGATGGATGAGACGTGACAACTGTCTTCAAGGAGTTTGGGAAGCAACATGGAAGCAACATGGAAATAGGTTAAACTATTTTTAGATTGCAGAGTCCAGTAATATTTCAGTAAACAAAAGTAATTAATTGATGCTTTTTTCAAGTCTCATGAGGCATTCATCGTTGATAGCCAAAGCATTTTAAAACTCAAATTTATCTCACATATTACTTAAGTACTTAAATGGTAAATACAGTGGCATCTGACAGTCATTTTTAATTATCTGGGAAGTTTTTGGTTGGAAAGGGCAGTGACCAGGCATGATGTCTCATGCCTGTAAACCCAGCACTTTGAGAGGCTGAGGCCAGCCTATCACACTTGAGCCCAGGAGTTCAAGACTAGCCTGGGAAAAATAGAGAAACCTATAGTCTACAAAAAATACAAAAATTAGCCAGGTGTGGTGGCAAGCATCTGTAGTTCCAGCTACCTGGAAGGCTGAGGAGGGAGGATTGCTTGAGCCTGGGAGGTCGAGGCTGCAGCGAGCCCAGATTGCACCACTGCACTCTAGCCTGGGCCTCAGAGTGAGGCCCTGTCTCAAAATAATAATAATGATAATTTTTTTGAAAAGGAAAAGGCTCTACCAAATATCCTTATAACCAGAAATCCCAATTATAGGCCGACTTTCTCCACTAACTTGATGAACATCATTGGATCAGTCTCTCACCTATAAGTCAAGAATGACACCCAGCACTTTGGAAGGCTGAGGTGGGTGGGTCACCTGAGGTTGGGAGTTCGACACTAGCCTGGCCAACATAGTGAAACCCCGTCTCTACTAAAAATACAAAAAAAAAGTAGCTGGGTGTGGTGATGTGTGCCTGTAATCCCAGCTACTCGGGAGGCTGAGGCATGAGGACTGCTTGTACCTGGAAGGCAGAAGTTGCAGTGAGCCGAGATGGTACCACTGCACTCTAGCCTGGGTGACAGAGTGACTCTGCTTAAAAAAAAAAAAAAAAAGAAAGACATTACTTCATCATCTAAATCAGACATTTGGTAAGAAAGCATCTGCATACATAATCATTTAAAATATGAGTTTAATAAACTCTGATTGTATGGAACTTTAAATATAGTATACACAAACTTCTTTCTTTTTTCTTTCTTGTTTTTTTGTTTTTGAGACAGGCTGTCACTCTGTTGCCCAAGCTGGAGCCTCCACTCTGCGGGGCTCAAGCGATCCTCCTATCTCAGCCTCCTGAGTAGCTGGGACTACAGGCACGTGCCACCATGCCTGGCTAATTTTTAAATTTTTGGTAGAGAGAGGTCTTATTATATTACCCAGGCTGATCTTGAACTCCTGGGCCTGGGTAACAGAGTGAACTTTTTGCTCCGGCCTCCCAAAGTGCTGAGATTCCGGGTGTGAGTCAGCATGCCCAGCCTGATGTTTTTTCCCTTCTTCACAATTTTATGAATAGAAGATTTGTTCTTACTGTATATCTCAGCAACCTCAGCATACAATTTTTTTCTTTTCCTTATTAAGAACTTCCACTTTCTCAAGTAAAGGATGCACTTTACGGCTTTTCTTTGGCATATCCCAGTGGTCAACGTTACAAGTCTTGTGTTTGGCACCATCGTTGAGTAAAATACGAGCCATTTGAACACAAGCATTGTGATACTGTGATAGTCACCGTGATAACCCAGAGGGTACTCAGTGACTTGCGGGCCGGGAGCATAGACAGTGTGGATCTGCTGGAAAAAGGGATGATTCACCTCCCGGTGGGACACGGCAGGATGGTGCGAGATTTCATCATGCTACTCAGAACGGCGCACAATTTAAAACTTGTGAATCGTTTATTTCTGAAATTTTCTACTGAATATTTTGGAACCCATTGACTACAGATAACTAAAACCTCAAATAGCAAAATAGCAGATAAGGGAAGACTACTGTATTTCTAAATACATAATTGGAAATGACCAAAATGTTCAATAAGAGGGCATTACTTAAATAACTTATGGTACCAATCTACAATAAAGTTCTCTATAGACATTTAAAAATTGTATTTAGAAAAATAGGCCGGGCGCGGTGGCTCAAGCCTGTCATCCCAGCACTTTGGGAGGCCGAGGCGGGCAGATCACGAGTTCAGGAGATCGAGACCATCCTGGCTAACATGGTGAAATCCTGTCTCTACTAAAAATACAAAAAAAAATTAGCCGGGCGTGGTGGCGGGCGCCTGTAGTCCCAGCTACTCAGGAGGCTGAGGCAGGAGAATGGCGTGAACCCGGGAGGTGGAGCTTGCAGTGAGCTGAGATTGTGCCACTGCACTCCAGCCTGGGCGACAGAGCAAGACTCTGTCTCAAAAAATAAAATAAAATAAAATTTTCACCAGTCTGTTGTTAGGAGGAAAAAGCAGAGCGAGTAAAAAAAGTATCTGGAAGGAAATAAATCAGCATGTTAGCAGTAATCCTCTTTGGGTAATATGATTATAAATAGTTTTAATTTTTATGTTTCTTTTCATACTTGCAGACATTTTCCAAATTTTGTACAACACATTTAACTGCTTTTAAAAAGCCAGCATGCAAATTCTTTAGCTTTCCCAATATCAGCATAAACAAACAGCATAAAATTATCCCATCATCCTGGTTCAACAAAGAAAATAAATATCTGGTCTTGTTGCCTTGGGTCTCTCCAGACAAACTTCGTCATTTGATACAGAGAAAGAAGATTGCAGATTTTTCAACTTCCCACTTGTGGAACTTTTTTCCTTGAGAAGTTCATGTAACAACAAAAATATCCCGGTGGGAAAAAAAAAAAAAATCCAAGGACCTGACTGTTTTGTCTACGTAACGACAAATCTCTCAAAGTTTCTAAATACACTTGAACTCATTTTTAAACACGGGGATCACTTCTCTAAGAAACCAGTTTGGAGAGACAATCTAATTAACAAACACGGATCTTAAAGATTGAAAATGGAAAACTCTTAACTTACCCTAAAACTACTACTAGAAAAATAAAAGATTTTTATATGGCTGTGTTTCAAATAGCTCTGAAGGTTACAAGTTTTAAAGTCATGATCTCACTGCAATAATTAATACCAAAATGCTGAGAAGATAAAATATTCTTTAAATACACATGTGTGTGCAAATGTATATGTACACACTCCTATCACACATATACAATACCAACCATGGTATGTGGCAGTATTTATTTTTATACCCTAGAAAAATTCAAGAAACATTTTTGATAGTCTGATATTGTGTGTACTAAGCACTAGAAGTGGGGTGGATTTTTAACCTTTCATATGTACATAAATGATGATCAAATTAATGGCACCAAATCAATTAACCGGGACAGACTGAGCAATTGCCATGTTGATGTAGACTAGTTCTCTTCCGCTCCTCTTCTTCTGAGGAGCTCCTCACTACTCCTAGGTCCTGAACTGGGCTTCATCTTTCTCTGCGCTAAAGTCCTCTCTGGCCTGGTCCTGTGTCAGCTGGGATAAGGGCTCTTGGGCCCAGCTTGGCATTCTTCCTCCGGGCTGCACAGCCACATTTGGCAAATTCACACCCATCCCAATGAGATTGTGTCCATCTCCCTGTGTCCCATCCCCCACCTCACCTGTAGCAAAATACTCAGCATATTCCTTCAGGGCCAGGAGTTCCCTTTGTGGTCAGTAAATACACTCAGCTTTTAACATTTCATGTTATTTCTTTTTTTCAAAAGCTCTGTTGGTCTTGGTTTATTTTATTTTATTTTATATTTTATTTTATTTTTTGAGACAGAGTCTCGCTCTGTCGCCCAGGCTGGAGTGCAGTGGTGCAATCTTGGCTCACTGCAACTTCCGCCTCCCAGGTTCAAGCGATTCTCCTGCCTCAGCCTCCTGAGTAGCTGGGGTTACAGGCGCTTGTCACCACACCTGGCTAATTTTGTATTTTTAGTAGAGGGGGGTGTCACCATTTTGGCCCAGCTAGTTTCGAACTCCCGACCTCAGGTGATCCACCCACCTTGGCCTCCCAAAGTGCTGGGATTACAGGGGTGAGCCACTGTGCCTGGCCTGGTTCTATTCTTTGACAACACAGGAGTGGTAAAATTGGAAGTGTCTGGCCTCTCTCCACCTCTGGGAGGCTCTGTCCTGGACCACATCCCTCAGTGCTTCACAAGGTTGTCACCATGTCCAGCCTCAGTCTGCTTCCCTGACCACCTCTACCTAATGTTAAAAAGTCTCCTTCTCCATCACCACATCCCATCCTCTCCTGCAGCACCACAATCTGATGTTACACATTTGTCTGTTCACTGGGCTGCTGCCTTCTAACTCCATCATGGCTGGGGATTCAGACTGTTTTGTTTACCAATGAGTCCCAGCACCTAGCCCAGCGCCTATGTCTTCTATCCTAGGGTCTGGCATTGAATAGTAATGATAAGAACATAATAGTCGCTAGGCCAGGTGCGGGGGCTCACACCTGTAATCCCAACACTTTGGGAGGCCAAGGCAGGCAGATCACTTTGGGTCAGGAGTTCAAGACCAGCCTGGCCAACATGATGAGACCCCCTTCTCTTCTAAAAATACAAAAATTAGCCAGGTGTAGTGGCAGGTGCCTGTAATCCCAGCTACTCGGGAGGCTGAGGCAGGAGGATCGCTTGAACCTGGGAGGCGGAGGTTGCAGTGAGCCGAGATTGTGCCACTGCACTCCAACCTGGGTGACAGAGCAAGACTCCATCTCGAAATAATAATAATAATCGCTAGACTAAAAACGCTGCATATGCATTCTGTATCAGGCGCTATATGGAGCACTTTTGTCTGCTGTAAATACGTTGTCATCATTTTCAGATAAGAAAAACAGAGACCTTTTTGGAATTTACTTGGCCAATGTAATACTAAACCTCTTACCCTGTCTGGATGCTAAAGATAATTTGATTTCTAGTTTAAAATGAAAGGCAAGGTGTGGTGTGTTGGTTTTCAATATATTTCCCTTGCCCCATTCCTTTTTCCAATTGTTTTCTGTTTTGTGATGTGTTTTCAATTTTTCCTGTACATAGCTTACAAAATTACAATGCTCATCAAATTACAATGCTAATTTGTATAGCTTTAAACACTGCAGCCAAGGCCAACTATCTTAATTTTCTGGAGAAAAAGATGCACAGATATTTAGGCACAACTCAGCCTGATTTTTTGCCTTCAATTAAAGTGTTTCATTTTGACAAGTATTTATTTCTTATGGGAAATAACCAGATAAAGTCTATTCTCTCCACAGAATGACAGTATCACCTCCTCTCCTCTGGATGCCACTTACATAGACCCATGCTGTCCAGGACAGTGGCTACATATGGCTATAGATGCTTGAAAATGTGGCTCATTTGAATTGAGATGTTCTGTAAGTAAGTACAAAGTACACACCAGACCTTGAAGACTTAATAGGAAAAAAAAGTTTGTAAAATATCTCATTAATGTTTACAATAGAGATTACATATTAAAATGATAATATGACAGATGTATTGGTATAAATAAAACATATTAAAATTAGTTTCACCCATCTCTATTTTTTAATGTGGCTACTAGAAAATATTAAATGTAAAATGACATATGAAGCTTGTAGTCATGGCTCACATTATATATCTATTGTATAGCATGGACACAGATATTTACCTGAAGTTTTGTAGATGTGTGGAAAACCGTTGCACTAATATAATTTAATTTAGTCTCGGTTAGGAAACGGACCTGAAACCGGAGGCCCTAATTAGCATTTACATGAGGAACACCTGGAAGAATGGAAAGGCTGACATGGCTACTTTGAGAAAACCAGAGCCAGGGACTACAGTTTGGGAGATCAAGGTGGAACCTGGAGTAAGGTGCTTTCTTACTAGATTTGTGCTTAAATCGTCACCATAAAGTGAAGCTTCTGTCTAATCTTTTTTGCTAAGAAGAGCAAAGAGTTTTCTGTTGTATTGAAAGGTTTTTATTAATAGTTCCTAATTCCCACTGATGTCTAACACTGAGAATTTTTATTATAGAAATGATATTAAAACTAACATTTTAAACTGTGATTGTCACAGGTTAAGTTTACCCACTGAGCTTCCTTTATTTCATTTAGTAGCTTTGCTTGAACTCATTTTTTTTTTCAGTTAAAGAGCTTTAAGAGCTTCTTTATGTTTGTAATAAATCTTGAGACAACGGGCAGAATGTTACGGACTGAAAGTTTCTGTCCCTCTAAATTCCTAGGTTGAAGCTGAAGCCTAGGGTAATGGTCTTTGGAAGTGAGGCCTCTGAAGGTAATCAGGTTTAGATGAAGTCACGAGGGTGAGGTCGTCATGATGGGATTTGTGCCCTTATCAGAAGAAACCAGGCCAGGTGCCGTGCCTCACGCCTGTAATCCCAGCTCTTTGGGAGGCAGAGGCGGGTGGATTACTTGAGGTCAGGAGTTTAAGACCAGCCTGGCCAACATGGTGAAACCCCATCTCTACTAAAAATACAAAACTTAGCTGGGTGTGGTGGCCTGTGCCTGAAGTCCCAGCTACCGGAAAGGCTGAGGCAGGAGAATTGCTTGAACCCAGGAGGCAGAGGTTGCAGTGAGCCAAGATAGTGCCACTGCACTTTAGCCTGGGCAACAAAGCAAGACTCCATCAAAGAAGAGGAAGAAGAAAGAAGGAAGAAGAAGAAAGAAGAAAGAAAGAACGAAAGGAAAGAAAGAAAGGAAAGAAAGGAAAGAAAGAAAGAAAGAAAGAAAGAAAGAAAGAAAGAAAGAAAGGAAAAGAAAGGAAAAGAAAAGAAAAGAAAAGAAAAGAAAAGAAAAGAAAAGAAAGGAAAGAAACAAACCAGAGCAGTAGCTCGCTCTCTTTCTCCCTACCCACGCACCCCAACTACCATGTGAGGATATAAGGAGAAGTCAGCAGTCCGCAAGCCAGGAAAAGGGCCCTTACCAGCACCCAGACATTTTGTTACCGTAGGTAGCTAGTCAGGCATGAGCAGGGCAGGAGAGGGCCCCTGCCTCATCAGGAATTTCAGGCAACTATCATATGATGATCAGGCGGTTGTTGAACATGCTTTGTAAAATAATAATTGGTTGCAGCCAGTGCCAGGGAAAGGCAGTCTCCCAAGAAATGAAAACACCTGAAGGTGGTGAGCAACATCTTCCCGATAAGATCTCAGGAATTGGGAAAGTGGGCTCAAGCATGCACATTAAGAGGCAAAATGGCGGAGTTTAACTGGCATACGACCTTCCAGGCACATTGCACCGGTAAAGGAAGAACGCCTCAAGTGAACAGGCATACAACGCCAGTGAACACGCATACAACGCCAGTGAACACACTGTGCATGCTCCCCTCCGAAGCGCTGGCAGGTCACTGCGCATGCGGACAGCCCATCCCAAGGGAAGAATCATGAGTGAAGGGACCCTAGCTAGACCCCAGAAGTATGCCAATGTATAAAACCCTAAGTTAAAGGTGAAACGAGGCACTTGCCTTTCAAGTTGCCCGCTTGGCCCTCTTCCAAGTGTACTTTGCTTCCTTTCATTCCTGCTTTAAAGCTTTCTAATAAACTTTCACACCTGCTCTAAAACTTGCTCTGGTTTGTGGCGGGCTCCCAAGTGCCTAGGCCATGCCTTACGACTGCTGCCCTTACCGTTTGTCATATGATGACACTTGACTACATACGGCTTTAGAAATAAAATAACCCTCATAACTACCAAAAAAAAAAAAAAAAAAAAGAAAGAAAGAAACTTGCCCTGGTTTCTCCTTTTGCCCACCAGTAACAATTTGGGACCCTGATCTTGGACTTTCAGCCTCCAGAACTGTGAGAAATAAGTGCCTGTTTAAGCCACTCAGTCTATGGTATTTTGTGACGGCAGCCCAAGCTGACTAAGACAGACGCCAACAGCTTCATTCAGAAAACTACGCACATGCGAATTTTGCTCCGTCATACACATCAGTTATTTAAGATCTCAACTTTCCTGTTTAGAGGTGTCAGTAAACGTATGGCCATAGTGTACATGCCTTAGGTGGACTCTCACAGGCGCCCACTCCTGTGTTAGCTTCATTTATACCCTGAGCATGGCATAGGAATTTACGTACGCTATCTCAAAATGTGTGAATCTACATACATCAAGTTCAGAACAGGCAGAACCAAAATATAGCACTTGGAATAAGTATTTAGATGATAAAGGCATTTTAAAAAGCAAGGAAATGATTATTAGAAGTCAGATTCTAGTTTCAGGGAAAAGAAAGGGGACTGTGGCTGAGACAGATGCAAGGGTGACTTCTGGGTGGTAGCAGTGTGCTGTTCCTTGAGCCGAATGGTCTTTATGTGGGTATTCAGCTAATAAGCCATTAAATGCTACATTTGTTAATTCACTGTTCCGTATTTGTTCCATATTTAATAATAGTATACGTTTTGAGAAGAGTCATTTTGACTAGATTTTATCCCACAGCAATACAAGGATGGTTAACTATTTTTAAAATAAATCAATTTGCTACCTTGACTGACTAAGGAGTATATGATTTTTCTTAAAATAGATACAGATGAAATAAACGATAACATTAACATCCAGTCATTAAGTAGAACGATGGCAGTAATATTAGGGAGTGAAACTCCCTAAACTGATGAGAATTATTAAAACTCTATAGAAAATTTCTTAATAAAATATTAAAAATATTTCCTTTAACTTCAGTAATGAGACAAAAATATATACTATTACTGCTTTTATTTAGCATTGCCCTGAAGTGCTGGTGATATGGCTTGGCTGTGTCCCCACCCAAATCTCATCTTGAATTGTAGCTCCCATAATTCCCATGTGTTGTGGGAGGGACTCAGTGGGAGATAGTTGAATCATGGGGGCGGTTTCTTGTGGTAGTGAATAAGGCCCATGAGATCTGATGTTTTTATAAGGGGTTTCCCCTTTCACTTGGCTCTCTTTCCCTCTTGCCTGCCACCATGTAAGATGTCCCTTGCTCTTTTGGCACGGTTATGAGACCTCCCCAGCCACGTGGAACTGTGAGTCCATTAAATCTCTTTTTCTTCATAAATTACCGAGTCTCGGGTATGTTATTATCAGCAGCATGAAAACAGACTAATACAGCTGGTCAGCACAGTAATACAAGGGAAAAAAGGCAGAAAGGTTAGAAAGGAAGAAAAACTAATTATTCACTGACAATGTGATTAGTTACATAAAAAAACTAAGAGTATCTACAAACTGTTAGAAATAATAAGAAAATTCAATAAGATTGCTTGATCCAACATCAAAAATTAAAAAAATCAGTAGCATTTCTGTGCACCATCCATGTGTTTATACTTCAGCAACAAGCAGTTAACCTACCTATATGTTCAGTGCAATACCAATTAACATCCCACAGGAATCTTTGATGGATCTTTGATGTGCAGATGCTAAAACTCAGCCAGAAGAACAAAGAGGAAAGAATATCTGTCATAAATTTAAAGAATAATAATAACAGGGATAGCAGTTCTATCTTCTACTTGTCCTACCAGATATAGATTTAATGTAAACATAGTAATCAAAAACAGTGTGGTATTGGTGAGGGGCCAAAAAAAATTAGACCAATGGAATAGAGAGTTTACAGATGGACCCACATATAAATGGTATACATGTTTGCAGCTGTAACACTGCAAAACTTTGAAGGAAAGAATATACTATTTGATTTAAAATGCTGGGACAATTTGTCATCTACATGGAAAAAGATAAAAGTAGATCTCATAAGCAGAAAATAATTCCAGGATTAAGAGATCTAACTGGAAAAGAGTTAAACTATGAAACTTTTTTAAATGCAGGAGAACATTCCTATAATCCCAGGAAAAGAAAAAAATTTTTTGACAAGGTACAAAAGACAAAATGCCAAAAAGAAAATCAGTTTGAGATTATAGTGAAAACAGTATTATACATGAAAGCACTAACTCAAAGATAAACCAAAGATTGGAATAAAATATTTGCTATACACTTTAATGACAAAAATTTTGTATCCAAATATATAAATAACTTCTAACTAATTAGCAACAAAAAGGCAAAGTTCACAATAGATAAACAGGCAGAAAGTTGTACTATGCAGTTCACACTGAGGGAAATATAAATGGCCAAGTAAAATACGAAAAACTTTACAAACTCACTAGTCAAAACAAGATCTCATTTCACACTATTAACATCTAAGCACACCAAGCTTTGCTGAACATACAGGGAAACAAGCTTTGCTGAAGATATAGGGAAACAGGCACTCTGGTACATTGTTGGCACAACCCTTTTGCAGATGAATTTGTCAATTCCTAATATATTTAAATTTGTTTTCTCTATGAACTTAGGAATTCAAATTCTAGTTGTCACAATGGTGCATATATCAAAATATGCCTTGCAACTTTATAAAATGAAAATATAAAGACAAGCTTACTATGTTTAGGAAGATGGAAAAATAAACCATACTTTATATAGCTGGATACTAAATACTACAAATACATTGTATCTATATGTACCAACATGGATAAAATTCAAAAACATAATATGAAGTGATAAAAAATAAGCTCCAATAGATATGTATAATGTGAAACTATTTATTACATCTGAAACACCACAAAACAGTAATATTTATTTTTTACAGAGAACACACACACACACACACAATGCAAAACTATGCAGGTAAATTACATACATAAACTTTTTGGGATAAAAGAGGGAGTAAATCATGTGTGTATGACTTTCTGTATTCAGATTTTTTTTTTTCTTAAAGGTAGAAATCTGAGAACAAACAAGTCAAAGTATATTAATGATTGCTTAATCTCAGGAATAGATAAATTGGTGTCTGTTCCATTACTTTTTGTTTTCTAATTTAACTGAAAGTGCTTAAATTTGAAAATGAAGTCTGGTGAGAAAGCATTCTCCCCAAATGCAGGTGTTTTTCAACTTTTGATACTTGCTTCTCATATTGCTGCCCTTTCTGGAATGCTAAGGCAAGAAGAAGGATAAACCATGATGTCTTAATGTGTGAACATCACCTTATCCAGAAATCAAAGACGGGGCTTTCTATACCTCCACTCCCAGGTCTGTTGCCTGAGACAACAACAAGGTGACTCCCTGTCTCAAGTGGGTGAGCTGGGTCCTGACAGTTATAAAACCTGGGGATGCGCTGGGCAGCCAGCCTGGAACTGGATGCCTGTGCAAAGCAGCAGAGGTATTTCATTCTGGGCACATCAGTACAAATTGTGTGGGTGGACAGTTCCACCCCGTCTAAACAAACTTAGCATGTAGAGTCAACACCACTGCTATTTCCCTGTTTTGAGAAACGCTAAAGTAAAACTGAAGAAATTTAGAGTGAAACACATCCTTAACTAGAGTAGAACAAAAATAATAAAATATAATGGCTCCAAAGTTACATTTAACTCTCACTTATACATTGTTTGGCCCATGCTATGTTTTTGTGAAGTTTTGGCTTATTGCTAATATTTAGAATTTGGGAAGTTTCTAATAAACACTGGATTCCCAACTTCCCTCTTGAAGTGATTCTGGCACAATTGGGCTTGACTTCTAGCATGCTAACTAGGCTCTGAAGATTGTCTCTTACCCCATTGCCTTGCTCCTTACTTCACCTGCTGGCCCCATTGGGGTTTCAACTCTCTCATTTTACAGATGAGAAAACTGAGGCTCAGAGTGGTCAACAGCCTTGCCCAACAGCAGAGTTTCTCTGTGAAGGGAGCCATGTTGGTGCACATTGCCCGATTATCGGTGGATGCTGTGATTCCTTTTTCTACAAGATGAAGGCACATTTCATTATTTTACTGGCATATTCTCTCTAACCCAGCAGGTACACTGGAAATGATAATCCTGAAAACTTTTTAATGAAAGACTTACTTCAAGTGATGAGAAAAACAACACAAATGGATTAATTTCAGCAAGAAGTCACCAAGATGTGGCCGAACTCAAAGCAGTAAAGTTTACATGTAAAAATAATAAAGGAATATAACAACAGAATTGAAAAATGGTATAATTAGAGTTTGCATGGTCCCCAAGCATTACTTTTTCAGACTGATCCTTACACAAGTACAATTCTTCCACCCCTTCCTGATCTCATTCCTCTTCTTCTAAATTCAGAAACACGTGCAAACCCTGCTCTGGGTCTCTTCTCCAGGCTTCCCCACAACATACATTTCCTTTAGGATTTTGCTTTTTTGGATTTATTTGTCCTGGTTCAAGCTGGTAGATAATCCCCACTGACTTGCATGAGTTTTATCTATCGTGTCCAGCAGCATTTAAATACCTGGACTGGGAATTCCTAATCTATGCAAAGTGCATTTTTGTTAGAACCAGCTACATAAAGAGATGACATGGATCACAAATGTCCTTTAGAATGTGAAATAGTGAATAACCTAAATGTAAAATGATAGGGAAATGGTTCAATTAACTTTGGCATATTGTGAAGAACTATGCAACAAAGCAAAAAGAAAAACAGAAAGATCTTAAATACTGACATGGACTGTTCTACAGGTTGCAAAGGAATACAGCACGGTATCATTTATGTTAAAAAGCCAACAAAACATACATAGTTTGTGGGTTCATATATGTGTGTGTAAATGCATGGAACGTGTTTGGAAAACAACATGAAAGTGGTGAAAGTCGATACCTCTTGAAAGACAGGGAAATGGGGAGGGGCATGGGGGTGTCGGAGAGGGCTTTAGTTTCACCTGTACTGTCTGCAATGTCTTCATTTAATTTAAATAGGAAAAACTTGGATTATAGGTGACCATAGGTTCTAAAATTCTTTGCATGTAACATATATAAATATTTCTGTGACCGTTAATTTCCAATCATAATCTCAATAACATTTGTAAAAACATCTGCTCATCCTTGGAAATGAAATTTCCTATGCCACGTTATCACCCAAATCAACTTTTTAAAGTGTAAAAATAACACAAAGCATATGAAAAGTTAAAGTTTACTTTCACAAGGTAAAATCAAGTGCACACATGGATGGTGCACAGAAATGCTACTGATTTTTTAAATTTTTGATGTTGGATCAAGCAATCTTATTGAATTTTCTTACTATTTCTAACAGTTTGTAGATACTCTTAGTTTTTTTATGTAACTAATCACATTGTCAGTGAATAATTAGTTTTTCTTCCTTTCTAATCACGTAAAGTTTACTTTCACAAGGTAAAATCAACGATCTGCTCTAGGAGGCACAATTGTTTCGAGGACAATCAATTTCTCTTTAATGGCAAAGAATAAGGAATATGGGCCGGATTTAAATAAATCCGGTTTCACTCAAATTCCAAGTCAAAAATCAAAGTAACAGATTGCTTAATTGATTCTAACCTGAGTTCGATTTCTAAGGTGCTCTTAATTTTTCAGTGATAGCGTTTGCTTTTCCCAACAATAGCAAAGGAAAACTGGAGGGCAAGTTTTGCAAGGAAGAAATTGAGCCCCAGAGAGGTCAGGATTTAGTGCGAGGTCCCGGCTAGGAAGAGGCGGCTGGAACTCCCTGCAGGTGTCTCCTGCCAGCCCTCGGTGCGCTCGGCCAAGCTGCTTGATTTGATTCACCAGCGTGACACCGTGCATCTCCACATCCGGTGTTCTCACGTATCATCCCTGGCGATTACCTATGCGTCTATTTTTTAATTTACTGACCTCTGGAGGCCTGTCCCCGCCGTCTCTGACTCCTAGGCACTGGACAAACCCCCTCCTCGCCTCTTCCCCCAGCTCCACGCATTCCACCTGTTCCGGGGCATCCCCGCTCGCTTGCTCCCTTCCGCACGCTGCCTGTCCCGGGACCTGCGTGAAGCCCGCAGCCCCGCCACTAGTCGGGCAGCTGCTACACTACCGCGCCGCTGCGGGTGGGGCCAGCGTGTCCCCCGGACGCGGGGAGGGGGGATGGAAGTGCGGGGTGGGGGTCGCGCAGCCCCCACTCACCTTGCTGGCCGTGGGCGCCGCCGCCAGGAGCACCAGCAGGAGCTGCAGCAGGAGCACCTGCGATCTGGGCGCCGTCCGGGGGCTCATGGTGGGCGCGCGCTCAGAGCCCGGGCGAGTCCGGGGACTCGCAGGCTCTCAGGCCACCGCGTCTCCTGCGCAGCGCGACTCGGGGAGCCCGGCTGGAAAGCTCGCCTCGCCACTCGGCCGGGGCGGGTTTTGTAGGGCTCGGTCGCACGGTTCGTCCCTCCCCACCCAGGCTTTTTGGTTGTGGCTCCAAGGGAGGGAAGACGTGACTCAGGTCCCGCCCTCGTACCCCCCTCCCTCCCAACTTACCAGGCAGTGTCCCTTCCACCCGGGCATCGTGCCCAGGAGGCGAGAAAGGGCTGGGCGCCTGCGGGGCAGGTGGGCGCGGATCCAGGGTAAGGGGTTAAGGAGGTGATGCTCCCAAGGTCCGGGGGCCCAGGCGGGGAAGTGGGGTGCGGGTCCTAGGTGGGGAGTTTGGGGGTGTGCGGTGGGGCGGTGGCTGCGCAGGGTGGAGGGAGTGGCCAGCGGCCCTGCCCAGATTAAGCGGGAGGCGCGCCGGGCGTCTGCACTCAGGAGGCCCTGCTTGCTCCCCGCGCCCGCGGCGGTCCGCGTTCCCCGCCTCCAGCCCGCCTCCAACTTGCAGCCGCCGGGCTTGGCTGCGAGAGTGCCGCGAAGAGGCAGCGCGGCGCGGGTGGATTGGGGCTGGAGGTGCGCGTCCCGTGGGCGGGCAAGGCGGCAGCTCCCGGCGCTGCGGGCGTCCCCACAGGTAAGGCTCCCATAGTTGGGGCAACCGCTGTCCCGGGGCCCCTGCACCTGCCTGGGAGGGGCAGTGGAGGGAGTGTGACATTCAAGGAAGGGGTGGTGGCGGGCCCGGCTGGGGAGTTGTGGCCCGGGGGTCACCAGAGGAGAGCTCGTCTGGCTCCTGGGCTTGTCTGCCTGGGCTTTAAACTGGGTGCTGTGTGTTTTGATTAATTTGGAGGCTCGAGTTACCGGCCTGGCAGTCGGGGCACTCCAAAATGCCAAGAGAAAGAGGCAGCTGAGGAGAAAGAGAAAGCCCATCTTATTCTCCGCTGAGTTGAACTGCTTTTCAGGCCAAATCTTATCTGCGGAAATGCAGGGCAAAACAAGACCCAGCTCTGGTCAGGGTGCGCTCTTCCTGGGGGTGGCCTGGGATGCAAATGTGCCAGGGCACCGTTCTCCAGCAGGCTCTCGCCGTTTCCTGTGCTAGGGACCACACTGGCTCTGGTAAAGCAATTAGACTCCTTCTCTGAAGAATGCTGTGAAATGCATAAAATACAATTAAATCAGAATCAGTTTTATTGGAATGCAATTATGGAAGCCCTCAAGTCGTGATATAGTAACTAACATAGGTGCATCATCATTATTGCATTAAATAGCTAGATTTAACAGCAGGCCAATTAAGCAACTGTAATATCAAAGTAGTGATGACCGCAAATGGTATTTTGAGATAATAGCCCAAACTGAAATGTGACATGAAAATACCAGTGGGTGCAAACTATCAAGAACTGCCAATACTACTGTGGTCTGTTGCCTATGATCATAAGGGAGGACATGTTGAACTTCTGTGACATGTTACTAAAAATAAAGATGCAACTTATTTTCCTATGTAAGTTTCCTATACAGATCACCTGAATTCCATCCTCAGGTTAAGAATCTTTGCTTTGGAACAGTGTTGCTGATATTTGCTGCAGCTGGTTTCAGACAGCAAGTATGATCTATGCAGTTGGTCACTGATTGTAGGGAACCACTTTCTTGCAGTTAAACTTGGGGTCTATTGGTGTCTTAGACCTTTGTAGCCATGCAAGTAGGCAAAACCTTAACAGTGAATGAAGACACTCCTCCCGTTCCTTTTATTTTGACTATAGCGTGAATCTTACTGTCTTCTTTCTGTCTTTTATGCCAGTGATTCTCAACTGTGGTTGAGCATTAGAATCTTTGGGAGGATCAAAAAATGTTGATACCCAGACTATTCCAAGCCAATTTTAGCAGACTCTCTAGCTGTTTTAAAATTTCCTGTACATTGCCATGCACAATCAAGTTTGAGAGTTCCTGTTTTCACGCACATGTTGAATTAGGATATATTCTTAATAGAATAATAAAAAGCACATATATTAAACTCTTCATTACAACTTGGGAACACTGCGGAATGTATGACCATATCGCAGATGTTGCAGTGTGGTATGCAGTAGCTTCTTTCCACTGGTAGGGAAGGTTATTCTGGAAACTTCTGCCACTCTTGTGGAACGAAACAGCTGGTGTTCTGTTGATGAAGTGACAATGTCCAAGAGTTCTGAGAGTCACATGATTATCTTTCACAAACTGACAATATTTATTTTAAAAAGTACAAACAAAAATGTCTCAATGCTAATGTTAAATGCTTCTTCTCTTTGCCAAATTCCAGAAGATTCCTCAATTTGAATTTTAATTGCCTTTTCCTGAAACCAGGTCATTTTGTTGGAGGACTAGACTTGGTTTTATCAACTTTGGAACAGGAGGTAGCAGTCAACTGCAAGTCATTTCTGATGCAGATACAGAGCCGGAAAGAAACTTGTGATGTAAATACAGCAAGAAAGAGGCAATGCTGGAGAGCTTGACCTCTGGAGTAGACTCTGGAGTTCTGAGTCTTTTCCATACTTACTAGTGTGATCTAACCTCTCTGGGCTGGAGTCTTCCCTTCTATAAAATAGACATACTCACCGTACCTACCTCAAAGAGTTGTTGGAGTCTAATAAGCTAGCAAAAACCCTTTGTGCAGGATCTTCACACAATAGTCACATAGTGAAATTTGATTTTTTTTTTGTACAAAGGAAAATAGGTGGCCCTGATGAGAATGGTGGCATGTGGTAGAGATGCTCTTCTGAGCTCAGTACTAAAACAGCTGGAGGCAGAGGTTAATACACTTCCAAGGCCTCTAGAACCTTGCCTTGGCATCCCTGGGAGCTTGTTGGAAATGTAGAGTCTCAGGTCTCACTCTGGATCCACTGAATCAGATCCCACATTCACCAAGATCTACAGGCAATTCATATGCACCTGGTACTTGAAATACTGAGGAGCTGCTTCTCTAAAAGCCATATTAGCCACTCATTCCCCACCTGCTACCTTTAGAGCAATGTTTGACTGTCTCACCAGGTGGTGTTAATTAACTGGAAGTCTTGATTGTTAAACAGTTGTCTCTGGGTCAGGAGAGTTGATTTTTCAGTTGGTTCTTTAAATGTAAAACAGAGGAAAGGAGGATGGTTCTTTTTGTACATTCAAAGGACATAGAGGTCTCTATTTTTTACTTTGATGCCATGTAGGGGTTTTAAACAAAATGAGTGGTTATTGTCTTTGACAAGTCCTGTATAATTTGTAATCACAGTATCATGTCCGTTTTCTGTGCAATGTTTAAATAGTTGTGTCTGCTTCACTTCATTTCAATGTAAGCCCCATTAGGACAGGGGCCATTTTTGTATTCTTTACTGATGTTGATGAATGAGTGAGGCTGTTACTGTTTGCTGAATGAATTAATGAATGCACAAATGAAGTTGAATGGCTTGTCAAATTCACCCAGCATTCACACTTAGCCTGTTTTCTTCCTAAGTTCATGATCTACCTCTAGCCTTCATTGTAGAGGGACGTGCCTCTGCTTTTGATGAGATACAAGATACACCTCTTATGCTGCCCACAGCTGCTTCGTTAATCTTGTTTTACTTCATCTCCCCTCTTAGCCATCCTTTTTCTTTCAAGAACTTTCTCTTTTCAACACCTCTGAAACAATTAGGCTCTTCGGTGCTTTTAGAATCTGAGTGATTACCAACTCATGTCAATTCTTGCCATTGCATCTCTGAACTCCTTCTCTACTTCTCTAAGTTCATGGCTCCTGCCTTGCACTATCATCTGTGGATTATGGTAGCCATCTAGCTAGTTTTCTGTCCTGCAGTCTTTCTACTCTGGAACTCATCTGTGTAATTATCAGAGTTACCAATTAAAATTGCACATTATGCTAGCAAGGACAGGTGACTTTAGGGACAGTTACAAACAATTCCCCCAATCCAGAGGCTTATCATTATGGAAGTTTTCTCATCATTTATACTACACATTCATCACAGGACGTGGGGAAGTGGGAGTGGGGTGGGGGTGCTCTGTTTATTGCAGCCACTCAGGGACCTCCTGGAAATTCCCTCTCAACATCGTCTTCTCTAATCACCTCAGAAGGGGAAGAGAATGTGCTAAACTAAAACTACCCTACAAGCTTCCCCCTGGATGTGACACAGGCTACTTCTACTCACATTTCATTGACCAAATGGATCACGTGATCATGCTTTATTCTGTAAGGGGCAGAGAAATGAAGTCTACCACATGTCTGGAAAGAGAGGGAAACAGGTGGCAAATGTCAGTAATACTCATCACACACATTGTGCCACTTGTTTGTTTAAAAGCTTCCAAAAGTTCCCCTTTGCCTTCGCAACTGATTTCACATTTCTTGGAATAGAATAGTGTGGTCTCAGGTCAACTTTTTTGTTTTATCTCTTGTGTCATCCCAAGCTTTTTATGATTTCTCTGGTTCACTGTACACACTTCCTTACCTCACACCCTTGTACTTACTATTCCCTCTGTTCGCAGGGACTTCCTCCTTGGTCTATGTTCTACAACTACCTGTGCTTTAAGACCTAGGTCAAGGATTAAAGAGCGTGGTTCCTGTGAACACCTTTGTCCAGAACTTTATTATATAGCACAGAAATAGTGTGTGGTGATTTATTGTTCTACATTACAAAGCTTTTGAGGGCAGGTACAGAGATTATTTGTTAAGTGTATCGTATTAGTCTGTTCTCACATTGCTATGAAGAATTACCTGAGACTGGGTAATTTATAAAGAAAAGAGGCTTAATTGACTCACAATTCTGCATGGCTGGGGAGGCCTCAGGAAACTTACAATCATGGTGGAAGGCACCTCTTCACAGGGCAGCAGGAGAGAGAATGAGTGCCGAGCGAAGAGGGAAGCCCCTTTTAAAACCATCAGATCTCATGAGAACTCATTCAGTATCATGCGAACAGCATGGGGGAAACCACCCCCATGATTCAATTACCTCCCGCTGGGTCCCTCCCATGACACATGGGGATTATGAGATTACAATTCAAGATGAGATTTAGATGGGGACACAAAGTCAAACCATATCATTAGGGAATTTAAAAAGTACATTTCTTGAGGTATAATCTATGTTCAATAAATCGCATCCACTTAAAGCATGGAATTGAGGAAGTTTTGCTGATGCATTCACCCTGTGAAACCACCACCGCCCATCAAGCTGTAGTATTTTTCTGTCACTCCCAGAAGTTTCTTTCTGCCTCTTTGCTATCCATCCCTCTTTACACACCCCATCCTCAGACCCATACTGATCTGCTTTCTGTCACTGTAGACTTCATTTTAGGTGGCATTTTCTAGAATTTTGTGTTGATGGAATTACACCATGTGTACTGTCTTGTATCTGGCTTCTCTGACTCTATATAGCAATATTCAGATTCATCCATGTTGTGTGGATTAGGAGTTTGTTCTTTTCTATTGCTGAGTAGTATCCCATTGTATGGAGATTACACTTGGAAAAAAAATCCATTTACCTATTTTTGGGCATTTGTATTGTTTCTAGTATAGGGCTACTGCAAATCAAGCTACTATGAATATTTTTCTACAAGCCTTTGTGTAGGTATGCATTTTCACTTATCTCAAGTAAATATTTAGGAATGAAAGGTCTGGGTCATATGGTAGATGTACATTTAATTATAAAAGAAATGGTTTTCCAAAGTGGTTTTATTCTACCTTCTCAGTGCAAGGTACAATACAATGCATAGGAGTTCCAGTTGCTCCATATATTTATTTTGCTGTTAATTTTTAAATTTTACTCATCCTAATGTTTATACAGAGGTATCCCACAGTGGTTTGTATTTCTCCAATAACTAATGATGTTGAACATCTTTTAATGTACTTATTGAACATTCATATAGCTTCTTTTGTGAAGTGCCTAATCAAATCTTTTTTCCACTTAAAATTTGCCTTTTTATCTTCTTATTGTTGAATTATAAGAGTTATTTGTATATTGTGGATACAAGATCAATATTAAATACAAGCATTGTGAGTATTTTCTCCAATTCTGAGAATTGTCTTTTCATTTTCTTGTGATTTTTTAAGAAGCAAAAGTTTTTATTTTGATGGAATATAATTTATAATTTTTTTCTTTTGTGATTTGTGCTTTTCTTGTTACCTGAGAACTCTATACCTATGCCAAAGTTGCAGAAATTTTCTCCTATGTTTTCTTCTTCGGTAGTATTGTTACTTTTACCTCAATGATCTCTTTCAAGTTAATTTCTGGGTATGGTAGGAAATAAGGATTCATTAAATTATTTTTTCCATGTGAATATCCAGTTGTTGTAACACCAGTTGTTGAAAAGACATTTTCCTCCACTAAATTGCCATGGCACCTTTGTAAAAAATCAACTGATCATCATGTGTGAGTCTTTTTATTCCATTTATCTACATATCTATTTGTTTACCATCATTCTTACAACTGTAGTTTTTTAGCAAGACTAGTGTAAGTCCTTCAACTTTGTTGCTTTTTATAAAAATTGCTTAGTCTATTCTTGGTCATTTGTATTTACATATATGCGGATTTTATTTGTTAGTCTTATGTTAAGGAGAGTCGTGTTTATATTCACAAGATATATTGATCTGTAGTTTTCCTATAATATCTTTGTCAGTTTTGGTATCTAAATAATGCTAGCCTCCTAAAATAAGTTGGCCAGCATTCTCTTTTTTTCTATATTCAGAAAAAGTATATTAAAAAACTGGTATTATTTCTTCATTAAATGTTTGATAGAATTCACTAGTAAAACCAATTAGCCCTGAAGTTTTCTTTGGGGAAGGTTTTTACTTACAAAATTCATTAATTATAAATTTAATTGCTATAGGCCATTTAAATTTTCTGTTGTTTCTTGTGTCAGTTTTGATAATTGATGTCTTTCCCAAAATTATTTATTTCCTCTACATTGTTAAATTTATTGGCATATAATTATAAGAAGATTCTCCAATTATCTTTTTAATCCCCTTTGTCATTTGATACTGTCATATTATTATTTTTAACATTCCCAAGTTTTCAGGCTTATCAATTGTATACAGAACCAAACTACCAATGTTGGGTTTCATTGATTTTTCTCTACTGTTTGAATGCCTTCTCCTTTGTTAATTTCCTCTTTAATATTTATTATTTCTTTCATTTTGCTTCAGGTTTATTTTATTCTTTTCCTAGTTTTCTAAGAAAGAAGCTTAGGTAATTGATTTTTGATTTTTTAATTTTCTGATAGAAACTTTTATACCTAGAAGATCCTTTTCTGCACTGGGTTAGTTGCATCCTGTAAATTTTGATATATTGTGTTTCTATTATCATACATCTCAAAATATTTTCTGATTTCTTCCTTGACTCATGGGTTATTTGGAAGTGTGCTGTTTAATTTCCAAATATTTGGGACTTTCCTAGATAGTTTACCATTGAATTCTAGTGTAATTCTCTGTAAAATTTCAGTCTTTTGCAATGTGTTGAAACTTGTTTTACAATCCAGGATATAATCTATCTTGGTGGACATGCCATGTCCACTTGAAAAGAATATATACTATGATCGCTTGGTATAGTGAGCTAGTATGTAGTAAATTAAGTAAAGATGGTTGATAGTGTTATTCAGATCTCCTGTGTCTTAACTGATATTGTACTTTGTTCTATCAATAACCAAGAGAAGATTATTAGTTCCCAACTATATTTTAGGATTTGTCTATTTTTTTCCTTCAATTTTGCAGTTTTTCCTTCATCTAATTTGAAGTTCTGTTGTTAAGCACATATATTACTATTTATAGCTTCCTGCAATATTAATTTTAAATCATTATCAAGGGTCACTGCCTATCCTGAAGTCTATTTTATGTGCCATTAATATATTCATTATAGCTTTCCTATGCTGACTGTTTGTGTGGTATATCTTTTTCCAGTCTTTTATTCTCAGAACGAGTGTATGCTAACTGTGATTCTACCTAGAATTGTCCTTCTGTATATCTCCTTCTAACTAACTGAAAAATTTATCCCTTGTGATTTTTCTTTCCTGACGTTTAAAAGGTACTTTATAAGGTACTGTCATAGTTTGTTCCTTTTTCCTTTTTCATTTCCCCAGATCTTCCTTCCTTCCTAAATCAAGTCTTGCCTGCTTCCTGGGGTCTGCCCGGTGTTCCCTGATTTTCACTTTTTTATTATTTTTTATTTTTTAGACAGGGTTTCACTCTGTCACCTAGGTTGGCTGCAGGGGTGCGATCTCCACTCACAGCAACCTCCGCCTCCTGGGCTCAAGTGATTCTCCCACCTCAGCCTCCCACGCAGCTGAGACTACAGGCATGTGCAACCAAGCTGGCTAATTTTTTTTTTTTTTTTTGTATTTTTTGTAGAGATGTGGTTTCACCATGTTGCCCAGGCTGGTCTCGAACTGCTGGCCTCAAGCAATCCATCCGCCTTGGCATCCCAAAGTTCTGGGATTGCAGGTGTGAGCTACCACGCCCAGCCAGGTTTTTATGTTTATGGCTTTTTCCCAATATATTGTGAGCTCTTTTTTTTTTTTTTTTTTTTTCTGCATGGCAGATTAGAAAGGAAGGAAAGAAACATTTATTGAGCTGCTCCTACATGCCAGGCATTGTAGTAGGCACCAAGTCCTACTCATTTAAGTCCGTTAGGTATTAATTTTACACACTGAGAAATCAAGTGCTCACAGGGGCTGCAAACTTGCTAAGGATTACACGGCAAAGTATATTTTTTAGTTGTATTATTAATTAATTACTTATATGATTGGAGTCATCAAGATCTGAACACAAATCTTAACTTCAAAGCTGTACTTTTATTCACTAACCATGAGTGCACAGATAGCAATGGAGGGAGGCAGATGGTTTCCATGGAGGGGAAGTGGCAGCAGAGGTGAGAAGTCATCGAAGGCAAATGCTAGCCTCACATTGTAGTTGGGAGTGGGCCTTGCCCAGTGGAATTGTTGAGTGTTATTGTTGGAGTTCACCCCCAAGGCAATTCTGGGAGGTCTGAAAGGTCCAGAGAATTCCGATAGAGTCTCAGCCCTACTTAGGGGGAAAATCATACAGCAAGACATGTGGGGGATTAGTGGTTTTGGCAAGAGACTTGACAATAGTCTGAATCAAGATGTCATTCTTCACTTGGAGGCAAAGGGCTCCTCTGATCTGGAAGGTCAGTTGTATATTTTTGGAACATGTATCACCTTCGTGTGGTTCCGAGAAGTGACATTATTATGGTTGCTGTCAAATTTTCTGTTGATATTGGGAGGAGACCTCAGGGGAAAATGATAATAAAAGCCTATATTGCCAGATGGTGGGTGAACTGAGATCTGGTCCAATTGCACTAGAAAACTCAACTCCAATGTCAACTGAGAACTCTGCAGCAGTCTCAAACAGTTCAGCTGAATCTGGAGGGAAGGAAAGGTGGGGGTGGGCTTGGCCATAGTCCAGCACATTCTGATCAAGTTGGAACTCCGAGTCATTCTCAAGAATTTACTTGAGTAATTGTCCAGTTTTCCTTGTTGCTTCTCAGAGAACATGAAGCTCCATCCACATTCCAGTGGTCCATGGACCACACAGACTCATGACCCACTTTGAAAACCTTGGGATGTGGGATGAGAGTGACTGTTTTTGCTAAAGAACTCAAACCAACCTAAATTCTTTGAAGGTCTGAAGGTAGGGTCAACTCCAAAAAGTGGGATTTTAGAAAGAGCAAAACCAAGTAACCAGCTTGAATGTTGGGAAATGGTTAGGTTGACTCTGAACAGAAAAAAATGTTGCCCTCCAAAGGAGGTGTCCAGGTGGATGGAGGTGAATAGGACATGCCATTCTTTTTCTGGGAACACTTTCATGACCTCTGAGATCCTCTGCTTATTTCTGTACAAAACCTGAATATTTGAGAATTCTATTTTAGAAAGAGAAATGTATATAGAAACAGGTGTTCAAGCAATCACAAAAATTATTTTGGAAAGAGAGTATTCAGATGGCTCAGTGTCAAAAGGCCAAAAAGGAAAGTATGTGCAGTCATTAAGTTAGTAGTAAATTATTTTACTGAACCAATAAAAAATTATCATTAAACAGAAATCAAAGATTTAATGTTACTTTGGAAGAGGAGAAAATGTTTTTATGCTTCTGTTACCTTTCTGTGACTGGAAACATCCAATGCTCAGTGTTCTGTTTTTCCGGTCCCCCAATCTTGTACATTTCTCCTCCTCCATTTGATGAGAACCCCAGCAGGGTGTATTTGTTTTCAAGATTGGGTTGCTGAGAAAATAAATTCTCTGTGGTAGAGATAATGATTTGGAAGATCTCAGATCTTGTTCCCAAACCTGTCATTTGGAAAGCATTGGGCAGAGACTCATAAGGAGTCCCAGGGGAATTGGAGTCCAGGGATTTTCATAAGGGAGTGAAAGGGGGAAACAAAAAGCTCATGGAGTTAGAGGAGGATAACAAAATGGCATTTGCTGAATATACATGCTGGAAATTACTGCTGCTGGGAAAGAGGCTGTGGATCTTACTTGGGTTGGTGAGTGAGGTGGATGTCAAAGGCCCAGGGTGCTTCTGTTCCATTTCCCTCTTGGAAGAGAGGAGGAGGAGGAGGAAGTGAGCTGCTTCTTGTGGTGGTGGAGCCTTAGACCCAGCTGCGAAGGGTGGGGCTGTGCCTTCTGTCCAACTGGGCTGCAGAGGTCAGTTTGCTCAAGTCAATTCACTGTAAGACTTTACATCAGGAATGAGGCAGCTCTCAGGAGTAAGCTGATCGTTTATCCTTTAATGGAACCATCTGTCCTTCTCTTTTTGCATTTTCCTCTTTTGAAACAGGTTTTCATGCTGACTCAGTGTGTCCGTCTTCTCTGCATTTAGTTTTGCCCTTCACTTTGGCCTGCCTCAGCCATCTGATGCCCAATTCTACATCAGGGTATCTCTTGATGCATCTTTTTTTCTGTGTCTCTCTCTCACTTCTCTCGGTTTCCTAATTTCAGCTCTCCTAGAGGAGCAATCCACATTCTGTCTGTACCATCCTCGTCCCAGAGTCAGTTCTCTGTCACTCAGTCAAGCTCTGGGTTGGGCTGCTTTGGGTCAGTGGCTTACCTCGAGCCTTTCCGTGTGGCTGGGGAGACAAAATCAGATGATAGGAAACCTGGTCATGCCTCCACATAGCCGAGCTGAAGGTGGGGCTCTGACACAACTATAGAGAATGCTCCCTCCTTGAGAATAACAATTAGCAAAATCATGCTCTTTAAAAGGCACAGGACCTCTGCAGAAGTTTCCTGTAGAGGCAGTCTTCTAAAACTGTTGTCTGCAATGTTAGTGCTATAACACTTTGGCTTGTTGCAGTTATGATATGGCTTGGCTGTGTCTCTACCCAAACCTCATTTTGAATTGTAGCTCCCATAATTCCCAAGTCTCCTGAGAGGGACCCAGTGGGAGATAATTGAATCAATGGGGTGATTTCCCCCATACTCTTCTTGCAGTGGTGAGTAAGTCTCATGAGATCTGGTGATTTTATAAGGGATTTCCCCTTTCTCTGGCTCTCATTCTGTCTTGCCTGCCACCATGTAAGATATGACTTTGCTCCTCATTCACCTTCCATCATGATTGTAAGGCCTCCCCAGCCATGTGGAACTGTGAGTCAATTAACCCCTTTCCTTTACAAATTACCCAGTCTTGGGTGTGTATTTATTAGCAGAGTGAGAACAGAGTAAATACAAGTTACGTTTTTTTTTGTGATGGTGATAGACTTGAACAGAAACCCACTGCTTCATCTAGTCCCACACGATGACACCTATTCCTTTGTGAGAAGATAGATGAATGGGATGCTCTGCTGAGTGTTGGGGTATTTTTGTTTGGTGCAGTCAAAAGCTTGGTTGAAACAAAATATTTTGTGCTGTTAAGACAGATGGTTGCAACAAAGAAAACCCTCTTAGATGGTTGTGGATAACACGTGGCTGCACTTTGTGAACTGCAAAGCACCAGGCACACTGCTGTTTACAGTGTCAGGTCAACAGCAAGATGGGGGCTCTGCTCAGCTGTGGCCTAGCAGTTGTATCTTAGGCAGGAGAACAGTCATAAAACTCTCTGCAACTCCTCTGTGGCTTGTTAGGTCCTCTAAGGCCTGCTTCTGGTGAAACAGTGAAAAGGGCAGTTTTTAACCTTTAGCAGCTCATTCAAGACAGAGATCTTCAAACTGAAGTACATGGACCCTTGGGAGATAAAACGATTCTCAGGAGTTATGCAAGCTACTTGGAACATTCACTAAAGGATTCCATTTCCAGATTCTCAATTGTCATGTATATACTTTTGTAGAATTGCTCTCTCCGAAAATGGGTGTTTCGTCAAAGTTTTCACTTCCTCTTTCACAGTTGCCCTGCTTTTCAAAAGAAAGGCAACCCCTCGACCATCATTTTCGCCAAATATTACTACCCTGCTTTGTCCCAGGGTCTAAGAACTGTCTGGGGGCTGAATGAGGGGCAGCGCATTTGCTGGTGTCAAGAACAGGAACCTACCAGCTCCACACCTCCTGGTCAGGGTGCTTTCATCATAATGGAGGGAGGACTTGCCAGCCTGGAAATCATTCAAATTAATTCTAGATGATAAATTAGTATCTTGCTCTTGGTATATATGTTAGTTCATTCAGGCTGCTACAACGAAATACCTAGGACTGGGTGATTTATGAACAACAGGTTTATTGCTCACAGTGCTGGAGGCTGGCAAGTGCAATGCGAAGGCACCAGCAGATTCAGTGTCTGGTGTGGACTGCTTTCTGCTTTACAGGTGGTGCCTTCTTGCTGCATCCTCACATGGTGGAAGGAAGGGGCAAACAAGCTCTCTCAGGTGTCTTCTGTAAGGACACTCACCTCATTCTGGAGGGCTCAATCCTCATGACCTAACAGCGTCCCAGATGCCTCACCTCTTAATACCAACACATTGGGAGTTAAGTTACAACATACAAATTGGGGGTGTGGGACACAAACATTCAGACCATGGCAGTTTACTACTCAAGAGAAGTTAAAAGAATTGAGTGACATTTGTGTAGCACATTTTTTTCATTCACAACTTCTTGTTTATGTTGAATAAATTTTATTAGAACTTAGTTTTGGAAACTAAAATGGAAATAGGATTGTTGCTGAACCTCTCTCATTTCAGTAGAAAGAATCACTGATCTTGAGCTAAATAAGCTAATAAGAAATAAAAAGGGCCAATTCATTCACTAGCAACTACATTTCCCACAAAATTTTACTTTTGGTATTTGATCATTGTTTATCAAGATTAAAATTTGTGGTTTTGATGAATTATATACTGCTAACAATTATAATGAAAGTCAATTTTGGAAAAAATGTTAAGAATTAGAGACTTATAAGTATTTTGTTGCAGAGAAACATAACAGGGTGATCAATATATTATTTTCAAGTATGGAAATACATTGCATTAGGATACATGTGGGGGAATGGAATGGAAATACGAATTTAAAAAATAGCAATGTAAAATTCCTGTTAAAGAGCTTGTGTGCATATATTTTAAGCTGATGGTGGTAAAAATCAGACTTCTGTGACATTTTGATTTATTGGATGCATCTAAAATAATGCTGTAGTAGTTTTATTTTAAAGGTCATCGTTTATTACACTCCAGAAATTATATTCTTTGTAGCTATTAAAAGAGAAGATGAAAGTTTTAAGACTTTTTTTTTTGGCTGGACGCGGTGGCTCAAGCCTGTAATCCCAGCACTTTGGGAGGCCGAGATGGGCGGATCATGAGGTCAGGAGATCGAGACCATCCTGGCTAACATGGTGAAACCCCGTCTCTACTAAAAAACACACACACACACAAAACCTAGCTGGGCGAGGTGGCGGGAGCCTGTAGTCCCAGCTACTCGGGAGGCTGAGGCAGGAGAATGGCATAAACCCGGGAGGTGGAGCTTGCAGTGAGCTGAGATCTGGCCACTGCACTCCAGCCTGGGCGACAGAACGAGACTCCGTCTCAAAAGAAAAAAAAACAAAAAAAAAGACTTTTTTTTTTTTTTTTAAGGAAAAAGTAGGGCTGATATGGTTTGGCTCTGTGTCCCCACCCAAATCTCACCTTAAATTGTAATAATCCCCATGTGTCAAGGGAGGGACCAGGTGGAGATAATTGAATCATGGGCGTGGTTTCCCCTATGCCGTTTCTGACAGTGAGTGAGTTCTCAGGAGATTTGACGGTGATATAAGTGGCTTCCCCCTTTGCTCAGTACTCATTCTGTCTCCTGCTGCCCTGTGAAGAGGTGCCTTCTGCTATATTTGTAAGTTTCCTGAGGCCTCCCCAGCCATGCAGGAATGCGAATCAATTAATCTCCGCTTTTCTTTATAAATTACCCAGTCTCAGGTATTTCTTCATAGCAGCATGAGAATGGACTAATACAAAAGTGTATAGTTTAAAATTTTTTATTGTAAGATAATTCTTATAACAAGAGAATTCTTAGTAAGAGAGCAGAGAAGTCCAAAGGTAGCTAAGCTGGAGTGTCACTAGGGAGAAGTGACACATACTGGAGTCAACAAATCTGGTTCTGCCACTTACTAGCCTTGTGACTTTGCACAATTACTTAAACTGATTCACTTTTTTTTCCCTGCACAATGAAAATAATAATTTCCTTACTAAGTCATGGTGAGAATTAAGTGACTTGATATCCTACATGTGATCAAAGTGTCGGTTTCTCTCCACTTTTCCCAAGGCCAGTTATCCCTCTCTCATTCTTCCTTCTTCCACGCCCTCACTTATAGTCAAAGTTAGCTTCCTTTCTTATCCCCTATTAAATATACTTGATTTACATTCAAAAGGTCCCAAAGTATCTTCTATATGCTCATTTACCCAACCAATATATATTGAGAACTTAATACATTCCAGGCACTATGATGGCACTGGGGATACACCTGTGAATAAAAAAAGACAAAATCACTATTATAGAGTTTATATGGTAACCAAGGGCATGTGACGAGAATGCATTGACTACTCCCAGTGTCCTTTCATTGTTTTGGCTAGTGAGACACCAGTTATGTTTCTGCAAATTGGCCCATCCATCCATCCGTCGGTCTATCTGTCTGACTGTCCGTCCATCCATCCATCCATCCATTCATCCGATGAAAATGTACTGAGAAACTCCCAGGTGTTAGAACCAGAAACAGGCCTTCCTCCTCTGGAACATGACCACAACAACACTCTATTTTAATAAAATTCTCCTCTGTACAACCTTTATCACAATACATGTGAATTTTATTTGTATCATATATTTTGGGATTAAAATGTAAATATCTCTGGTTTTTCTTTTATTTTTGACTGTGTTTCCTATTTGTTAAAAAATATCAAATGCAATTTAAGTAATTCAAACAATTTGTATTTTCCTTCCAGAACAAGAATTTGTTTTATTGAGATGTGCTTTAGACAAGCTTGTCCAACCTGCCTTATTTTGTTGTTGTTCTCTTTTGTTTTGTTTTAGGCTTTTAGCAGCCTGAAACCATGGTTTTTAGTTTCTGTCTCTAGTGATAAGCAGAAAAGAGAGATGAGGAAGGGGCTTTACTGGCCCAACCAGAAACAGAAACTAGAAACCTATGACTGAATTCTCTCCCTTGGGCACCCCTGAGTTTATAACGAAAACAAATTTAAAATTATGGATTTAGGGAAAGGAAAAGATCTGGGTATTCAAAGTGAATTGGTTTCTGCTTGATATCGAAACTTTATTTTAGAATGTTGTTCTACCACTTACTTGGGAAACAAGTCTTCCATACATACAGCATTGAATTAATTTACTCAGATTTTACCTAGAAATTTAAAAATAGTTGGTAATGGCCAGGTGCAGTGGCTCACGCCTGTAATCTCAGCACTTTGGGAGGCTGAGGCGGGCAGATCACCTGAGGTCAGGAGTTCGAGACCAGCCTGGCCAACATGGCTTAATCCCCGTCTCTACAAAACAAAACAAAAAAAAATTAGCTGGGTGTGGTGGCACACGAGCTACTCGGGAGGCTGAGGCAGGAGAATCACTTGAACCTCGGAGGCAGAGGCGACAGTGAGCTGAGATCGTGCCATTGCACTCCAGCCTGGGCAATAAGAGCAAAACCCCATCTCAAAAAAAAAAAAAAAAAAGTTGGTAACATTGAACACTCCTGATTTCCTTCCCTCTACCTAATTGTCATAGAGACAGGTCTTTTAAAGAAATCAAAGTTTTTTAAATGATACATTTCAATTATTTGAGCCAAATATATCTTTTATCAAAGTGAAGAGTTCTTTGAGTCAAGTTTAAAAATAGTTTTCTATTTTATATTCATAAAATTAAATTTTATCTCAATAAAAATATAATTCACAAGATAAAATTCACCATTTTAACTTTTCTGAAGTTTATAATTCAGTGGTTTTTAGTATATTCAAAATGTTGTACAGCCATAACCACTGCAATTACATCATCCCAAAAAGAAACTCTGTACCTCCCAATTCTTTCCTCTCCCAAACCCTGACAACTATCAATCAATTTTCTATGTGTGTGGATTTCCTGCTCTGGACTTTTTATACACATGGAATCATAAAATATGTGGCTTCCTTCACTTGGCATAATGTTTTCGAGATTCATTCATGCTGTAGCACATATCAGTACTTCATTCCTTTTTATGGCTGAATAATACTCCATTGTATGGATGTACCACATTTTTCTTATTCATCACCCATTGATGGACATGTGGGTTGTGTTCACCTTCTGGCTGTTATGAATAATGCTTCCATGAATATTCATATACAAGTTTATGTGTGAACATGTGTTTTCAATTATTTTGGGCATATACCCAGGAGTAAAATTGCTAGATCATATAGTAACTCTATGTTCAACTTTTTGAGGAACTGCCAAAATATTTTTCACAGCAGTTGTATCATTTTACATAAAAATACTTTTATATGTATTTGCTGTATGTGTACAAATATACAAAAATGTATATTTGTATACTAGAAGTTTCTTTTTCTAGTTTCATAAAGTAAAAGAAACATTTGAGTGAATTTTAACTTGGATGTTCAAGGGAAAGAATTAAACAGAAGAAAATTCCACATAGCAAAATGAAACAATTATTTATACACATATAAAATATATTTTATATTTAAAATATATATTTTAAAAATATAATATATATACATAATTTTTCCATTTATCAAAAATATATTTATGATATAGAAAGGGTTTGAAGATTTTTTATTTCTGAAGATAAAAACTGATATTTATTCAGTTTCACCATCACTAAGGAAAGATTGTTATATCTAAAATTTATTGAAGTTACCCTTTAGAAAATAATTCCATAACTACAAAAAATGAAAGTAATTATTTTCAACATTATAATGCATGCTGTGTTTTAAGTGATATATTTATATCTAACAGGAACAGACTTTGACCCAGAACACAGAACCTCACTTGTCAACAAGAGCCTTCTGGAAGAGAAGACTGGCAGAATATTTTTTAAGCACTAAGACTTGCCAGTGATGTCGTCTCTGCACGTAGTAGTAATGAGGTGCTCCTTCAGATTGACCAAGTCATTGGCCACAGGTCCCTGGTGAGTATCCTCAGTGTGATTGCCTGCTTTTATTTAGTAGTTTCTACTCAATGTTTGTTCTATGGATATAAATCATCTGAATGCTTAATATGTCAAAAAATCAAATCATTCCAGAAAGCTAAGGGTATGTCTGCCATTTCATGACTCATTTTTATTACTGAACACCAACCCTCTTAATTTTCCCTGAAATGCACCTACATAATCATCAAATGGGAAGTTGCACAAGGAAAGGCCCCAGATTCTTGCTCTCTTACTCACCAGGTTTGAATAGCAAAAAACGTATATGCCCAAAGTTTCAGGGTCCCTGTAACTAGTAGAGTTAGGACAGACCACTTCACAAGTACAGATTAATAACACCCCCAGCCCCCACAGATGTCCGCATCTTAATCTCTGGAATCTGTGAATATGTTATGTTACATGGCAAGACGGCAAGGGGTAATTAAAGCTACAGATAGAATTATGGTTGCTGATCAGCTGACATTGAGATGGAGGAGTTGACCTGAGCCTGACTATCTGGATGGGCCCAATATAATGACAAGGATCCTTGGAAGTGAAGGGAAGAAGCAGGAGAACAGTCGGAGAAAGAGCTTTGACCACAAAAGCAGAGGCCGGGGAGATGCAGCAAGAGAGACGCCACTGGCCACTGCTGGCTTTGAAGGTTGAAGGGGACCAGGAGCCAAGGAATGTGGGCAGCCTCTAGAATCTGCATAAGGCAAGGAATCAGATTCTCCTTGGGGAACTTCAGAAGGCATACAGCTCTGCCAACACCTTGGTTCTTGGCAGTGAGACCTATTTCAGACTTCTGACTTCCAGAACTGTAAGATAATATATATGCATTGTTTTAAGCGTCTGAGTGTGTGGTAATGTGTGACAGCAGCAATGGGAAAACAGGAAACCAACATGAGATTGTTCGACGAGACTCAAAAACACATTGGGAGTTAACACAGGGAAATGTTAAATAGTGAAAAAACACAAAAGGTTCTGAGGATGATGGACAAGAAATTATGGGGAGTGAAAGAAGCGAAGGTGGTGGGAAGGAATATGATCCAGCCTTAACTATTTGGAGTGGATGTAGAAGAAATGGAAAGGAATCTTAATTGTGCATTTTTTTTAAAGAAAAAAAAAAGGAATGATTTTATTTTTTAATATCTGCAGTGGCAGAAAGAACAAGTCCAGTGCAGGATAAAGGGACTATGAAGGAGCTTCGGACCTGACCCGAGCTGGCCCCCTTGGGGCCATTCTGTCTGCACTCTTTGGAGCATATTGTCCAACTTTTCTAAGTCTGTTTGCTCTTCTATAAAAGGTTTAAGAAACATGCTGTGCCTACAATCCTTAATGAGATTATATAGAGAGAAGCTACAATTGCTATAAAATGCAACATATCCTAATAAAAAATGTCCAGTGACAATAACTCATTTAAGAAGCAAGAGTTGTAAATACACATTCAACCTGATTTAAAGCAGTTGATTCCCAGTGTTAAACATCTCCTTTATATTTTTCTCTTTTTTTACTTGGTTACTACAATGAAAAGCCAACCTGGCTTGTACTGGAATTATCATGAAAACAGCTGGGGAGATAGGGAATTTTGTGTGGGAGCCATTAAGTGTGGGCTGGACCTAGTTACTCATCTCCTAGTCAGGGTCTCATCTAGATCCAGAGCTCTGTAAACATCTGAAGTGTTTGTCAGCATCTCAGCACAAGAGGAAGAAGTAGAGGGTGGAGAACAAAGGCTCACTTAGGACATGAGGTTTTAGAGAGGAGAAGGCTCTACAGAGAATGAAAGAACAAGGATGGCGGATAAATCACAGCCCAGGACTGAGCCCCAGTTCTCCTACTATCCTTTGGAATGGTGTGATCCCCACAAGCTCTTTTAAGCATTAAATGAGATGATGGATCCAGAAGCTGTTTGACAAATATAAGGCCTAGAAAATATATGCAAATGTTTAATGGGTGTTTTGTTTTGTTTTGAGACAGAGGCTCACTCTGTTGCCCAGGCTGGAGTGCAGTGGCACGATCTCGGCTCACTGCAATCTCTGCCTCCCAGGTTCAAGCAATTCTCCTACCTCAGCCTCTGGAGTAGCTGGCATTACAGGCGTGCGCCACCATGCCCAGCTAATTTTTGTACTTTAGTAGAGATGGGGTTTCGCCATGTTGGCCAGGCTGATCTCGAACTCCTGAACTCAGGTGATCCGCCCACCTTAGCCTCCCAAAGTTCTGGGATTACAGGCGTGAGCCACCACGCTTGGCCTTTTAGTGGTCTTTTAAAATTGCATATTTCCTCTGTTAAAATTTGTTTGTGATAATGAAGTTACCCCAATCGGATTTCTGCCTCACTTATAAAGCCCTGGACTACATAACTTTTCCCTAAATCTTCCATATTATTTCCCTTTTTCTCCAAACCATCATCCCAGTCCAGTTAGGTTTCCTTCCACATTCTCTCCTTCTAGTTGCTTCCACTAAATGGCATTTGGGATACACTGTCTCAGCAGTGTGTGTCTCCGAACTAAGCTGCCTCCTTCCCTCTCTCCTGCAGTTTTCATTCTGAGAATCATCTTCTTTCACTCGTGTATCCCTCCAGATCTCACCTTCAGAGTGTCCTCACGGTCCCCAGCACAATGAGGACCACACAAGGGGTTCAACACATACTTCCTGGCTGATTAAAAAGAGGAAAGGCAATGATGGCAGCCAGAGAGAGGAAAGCGAGGATCTTGTCACTGATGATAAGTCGGCTAGTAGGAGCAGCCTGTTAGAAATAAAAAGTAGCTTTCTGGAATTAATTCCTTTCCTCTTTTTCTTTTTAATTTGTTTCACATGAAAAGAAACTTTAAATTAATCTGCATTTTTGTTTTTCTGTAGGTCACTTATACTCATTCTCTTTTCTGTACAATACGTATATGGGGTAAGTACATTCACTAGCTCTAGTTGCATTGTGAAAATTCACTTTATCGAATGCATAATTTTTGTTGTACTTTCAAAGAAATCACCCTCTGGGACTCAGTTTTCTTACCTGTAAAATTGAGAATAAGACTAAATAAACACTAAGATTTATTTTATATTGTATAGTCAAGACTGCTTGCTGAATTGCCTAGATATTGGGGATTTCTTTATTTTAATATTAACATAACCCTTTTTTTTTAAGTTTTTTTTTTTTTTTTTTTTGGAGACAGGCAGGAGGCAGCTGGGTCATTTCAAGATTAAATCAAGAAGTATAAGAATAATTTGAACATTTTAGCTCAGAAGAAAAATAAGTCCAGAACATTCTGTAATATGCTATCTTTCTTCTGCCTCCTCATTGAAGAATCTCAGTCATTAAACTCACCCTCAGATGTGTCTGGGAAATCTCATTGTGGTCTGCCTGCAACTCAGGTTGATCTTAAGACACCTGACTTGGTTTAAATCACTCTAGTGAACACATCCTTATCTGTTCGTACTCTCCACCTTGGATCCACCCAATGAAACTTCAGTGAGTCAAGTTATTGTAGATCTTTTCAAAGCAAATAAAAATGCAAAATTACCTTCTGTTCTCCTTTTCCCACAAGTTGGGAGCAGAAAACACTTGGGTTAAAGAATGAGGAGCCAGTGGTTCTTGACTCTGCCAATGATTCATTTCTTAACTTATATAAGACTCAGTTATCTCCTGTATTGAGTAGGGATGATAAGACTTGCCCAACTTTGTTGACATGCATTTGAGAGCATCACCTGAAATAATGAGTGGAAACAATACTGTGATATATACATGTGTACTTTTTATATTTCTCTTATCTGATTTTTAAAAGTTTGTGTTATATTCTTTTTTATGTTATAAAAGTCTGCAGAGTCCTAGATTTTGCCTTTTTTAAATATTGCACATGAGTAAATATAATTTCTGAACCAAAGATTTTTCTATCCCAGGCCTTCTACCAGCTTGTGGTGTGCAGATATTCTAGAGATTTCACACAGGGAGGGGCCATACTATCGTTGGGTTTTAAAGGTAGCGATACAAATTGTTATGCAATGTCTGTGGGAAGCAATTTGGTATTACCCATCTGGATTTTGAATGCACATACCTATTGACACAGAATGTGTCTTTTTGGAATTTGTCATACTTGTTTATTCTGATTCATGCATACAGATAAATATGCCCAAGAATACTAATTTCAGGATAGTGTTCAGTATAGACAGAAGGGAGCTGCCTAAATTTCCTTCAACAACAACTGGTTAAATAAGGTATGGTACGTGGTCTGACGGATAGGCATATGTAATACTTCGGAATGATTTTGAAGACTTTCAATTATGTGAAAACAGCAAAATGTAGAGCAATCCACCATTTGGAAAAAAGTAAAACAAATCAGAAATCACCAAAAGTGTGTTTTTATACATCTGTGCATGTGTGCCCATGTGCTCATCTGCCTCTGTATGTGTTTGTGTGTGTGAATGAGGTCATTGTATGAATATGCTTATTAATGCCCAGACACCCATTTGAAAAAATTATCCTATATAGGAGGGAACTTGGGGCCATCGTTGAAAGAGGACATTTCTTTTCCTGTTATACTCTTTTGCACCATTTGAATTTTTAAAATTATGTGCCTATATTATTTGTTTTTCAAAAAAGAAGATGGAATTACAAGTATAAGACATTAATCACTTCTTTGTTTGAACTTTTTTTTTTTGTTTCACTCTGTCGCCCAAGCTGGAGTGGAGTGGCACGATCTCAGCTCACTGCCACCTCCGCCTCCCAGTTCAAGCAATTCTCCCTTCTCAGCCTCCCGAGTAGCTGGGATTCCAGGCATGTGCCATCACACCTGGCTAATTTTTTTTGTTATTTTTAGTAGAGACGGGGTTTCACCATGTTGGCCAGGCTGGTCTCGAACTCCTGGCTTCAAGTGATCTGCCAGCCTTGCCCTCCCAAAGTGCGGGGATTACAGGCATGAGCCACTGCAGCCAGCCTTTGAACTTTTCCATGTGACAAATATATGTTTAACAATATCTGAGATAAGGCAGATAGTGACTTTTCCTTTTTTCTCTTTGAAGAAGAGTAACATTAGTTTCCGAGAGTATGAATGTATTCCCAGTGAATGTGGTTCATACTTTGAATGTTTAATTGTCTGAAATATTGTGTTTATCTTTTAAAATGAATTTATACAATCTATTTTTGAGGTATAGGCCTCTGTAAATTCACCCTCCTCTTTGAAACCTTTATTGGGGAATGCTTAGGTAGAAGAACTTTGCAGAGGCTAAAATCACCTCTTGCTTTTTCCTTTTACTGATCCAAATCAAAGCTTGATATGTGACTATTCCTGTTTTATTTTCTTTTTTAGAATCTGCTAATTTTAAACTGATTCTTTCCTGAAACATAGTTTTGCTGAAACATCTTAGTGATGTTTGGCAAAAATAAGCAAAGAAATAATAATAACAAACTTGCCCTTATTATCAAGCCACCTAATCAACTGACCTTATTTTTTTCCTCTAGTTGTTTTGATATTTCAGTGAACACATAGTAATGAAGCCCAACCTTAAATGAACCCAAGTATTCAGTCTAGTTACTTTAAGTGCTTTCATGCTGTCCTGACCTGGGCCCGAGCATTTAATTTTTTTTTTAACCTTATCAGGGTGTTGAACTTAATATTTCTGCATTTATAGATAACAATGTTACTCAAAACTCAAGAGGCATATATTTCTGAAACTTCAAATACAGTTTTAAACTTAAATGATCTAATCGCGTGGCTCTTGTCAAGCTTCAAATTCTTGTATGCTTGTAATGATCCATGAGAATATTGTTTACAAAGATGTCTTTTTAAAATTAATGCTTAAAGATATTTTCTTTTGGATTGTGTCTGAGCATATTTTTCTCCAAAAAATAAGCCTAAATTGTGTGATTGAAAAGAAAAATAATATATGCTGATTAGACTCTTTTCCCTCCCATACACATATACCTGTTCATATATATGTATACATAGGTATATATTCACATATACACATATATATTCATATGCATTCACACATACATATGTATATATGTCTTCCATGGGAACTATAAATATTAGTTTTATTGTTTTATGTTTACCCATCATACACTGGTCTAAAGGCTTGAGTTTACAGCCTTAAGTTTAAAAAGGTTGATCAATCATAAAATTGTACGGGCAATGTATAAATGTTGCAGTGATGGCTAGGTTAGATCATGAGCCAGGCAAAACTTATCTCTGATGCTTTCTTGATATTCTTCTCCATGCCCTCGGGTCCCAGCATCTAGAGGTGCTTTGTCCACTACACAGGGGCCTAAACCACCACTCCCTCCCCACTGGCAGGCCCAGCCTGGGAATGTGTGCTCAGTGCTCATGTTCGTTGCAGGGGACATCATGGTGATTGCTGTTAATGGATCTGCTTATGGAAATAGTACTCTGGGACTATGCTTTTGTACGGAAGAGGATGATGACTCTGGATATAGGTGATTAGGATTCATGAGAACAAGGAGCTGATTCTTCCCAAAGGGGGTGTGTGTGTGTGTGTGTGTGTGTGTGTGTGTGTGTGTTGCTCTAAAGAGAGTGTTAGAAAGTTTGCTAAAAGTGGGGAAAAGGTCCAAATTATTCAAGTTCAGGAGTATCTGTTTGAGAACACAATAGAGAAACACAAGCTGAAAATCTTGGAGTTTCAGCAAATTGTAGGAAGAACAATTTTAATTTTAAGCCCAAGGATGTGACAGGAGAATTGTCCTATGAAGGACAGTTTGATGAGGGAGGAGACACACCGCAGCTGATCTTGAAGATAAAGCAAAATGGGCCCTGAAAAAACAGCCAAGCTTTTCATTTAAACTAGACTCCATTGTCTTTGTATGGATTGCCTAACCACATAGTTTACACTCTAAGACTGTTCGCAACTTAGCAAATTAAGTCTTACCGAAAGGGAGAAATTGCAGAAGATTCCAGTTAAAGTCAAATGACTTTAGAAGGACACTTATTTTCCTTCAGCGTCCTCAGTTTTGGAAGCTTCTTGCTCATATAATCAACCCTTCTTATTATTAAGCTACTGGGTAAGTTCTTCATCTTTTTATATGTCATGATTAGTTTTTTCTTCTCATGGAGTCAAAGGTAAACCAAGAGTGCTTGTTATAATGTATGTGTTATGTATCCAATTAAACAACGAGTACTGGTATACTAAATAAGATGCTTCACTTTCCAGAGTGGAAAGAAATACGTTGGTCCTTGTGGAGGAAGAGATTGCTCTGTTTGCCACTGTGTTCCTGAAAAGGGGTCTCGGGTAAGTGATGTAAAAACCGACATGGGCAGCATTCCTGAATTTTGAAATCTTGTGAATATTTAATGTCAAGTAGTCCTAGATTCTTGGCCAGTTTTAGTCCTTGATAATGTTTATGTATTTCACAGCCAATGTTTTTCATATTCTAATAGCAATCTCAATTATATTAGACAGTCTGGGTTTTGAAGACAGTCTTAGAAAGCTGCGATTCACCCATTATTTTATATGAATTGCCCTATGGAGGAAGGGTCCTGGTGTGAAATGGTACCTACTGGGTCACCATCCTGAAATATGGCATTTTAAAGGCTCTGAGAAGTACTGAAGTTGCTCGAAAAAAAATCCAAGTTTGTTTGGTCTTTCCAGACAGTTGACTATAGGACTCTTTCTTGGATTGTCCCTATTGAAACAAGTGGCACAGTGTTCTAATGAAGCGATAGCTATATTTTTTGTATGCTTATTATGTGCCAGGCACTGTTCTATGAGTTCAAAATGCTTCTGCTCATTGACTTCTCATAAGAATCTTCTTAGGATACCACATTGTCGGGCAACAGACCGAAGCCCAGGAAAGTTAGTGTCTTGCTCAAGTCCACCCAGAACGGCGGCGTTGATGACCAAGCTAGATTCTGTGTTCTGCAAAGCCAAGAACCTCTTTGGTTACTGTCTATCAGGTCTCTTGAACATTTATTAACATCTCCCCCATGTTCTGACAGCAGCCCATTAATTCATTTGTGATAAAGTATTAGATCAAACAATTCTTTAATTACAATGACTCCCACAATCTCACAAGAAAGGAGTGTGTTATAGAAGTTTGGGACAATTTTTGAGTCAGATCGATTCTTTTCAAATGTGTCCTCATCCATTCTCGCTGCTGTAACAGAATACCACAGACTGGGTGGCTTACAAGAAATTGATTTCTCACAGTCCAGGAGGAACCCCTAGAGCAAGGTGCCAGCAGATCCAGCGTCTTGCTGAAGGCCTGCTTCCTGGTGTGCAGATGGTGCCTTCTCATTGTATCCTCATATGGTGGAGAGAAAGAGCCCTCTGGGGTCCCATTTATAAGGGCATTCATCCAATTCATGATGATGCCACTCTGATTAATTACCTCCCAGAGACCCCATCTCCTCCTACTATCACCTTGAGGGTTAGAATTTCAACATATGAATTTTGGGGGCCACAAACATTCAGTCTGTAACAGTGTTCAAGCAAGTCAATCGTAGGGGGCTGTGCCTGACATTCAAAAAGCACAGTAGAGTAGGGAGGAGTCTACAAGGACACAACACTACCTTCCTGAGAGAAGGGACCACATATTTCTCTCATGGTATTGCTTCAACTTTACACAGCAGGCGTGCAATGAGTTCCTTTGTTGGCCTATTTTACTGGGAGCAGCAACCTTATTGAGCATAAGTTATGACAAATCCCCTGATGCTTAAACTGCTTTGTTCCTTCTTCAGTACATCAAAAATTTTGTTCATCAGAATTTATCTTGAGCTTTTTCTTTCTTTCTTTCTTTCTTTTTTTTTTGAGATGGAGTCTCGCTCTGTCACCCAGGCTGGAGTGCAGTGGCGTGATACCAGCTCACTGCAAGCTCCGCCTCCCGGGTTCATGCCATTCTCCTGCCTCAGCCTCCCGAGTAGCTGGGACTACAGG